>NC_049996.1:14326066-14429853 GCF_000003815.2 Branchiostoma floridae
ATTGAGAAGATGACAACTGGAGAGTTGACTCCTAAAAAGGCTCTGCCCTTGATTGATGAAGAGATTGGATGTTGAGCCAGAAACGTTACAGATTGGGTCTCATTACTTCTGCATCATTAACCGCCAGATGACATGTCATGCATAAACATCACGGGGGACAACAGGCCATTTCCTCCATTAACTTCTCTTCTTACATGTCTCGGGCAATTATTCTACAATCTCTATGTCTGACTGGGACTGGTCTATTTTTCAAGTCGACAGGGGGACAGTTTTTTTTTCTGAGAGAGACTGTTCTTCTTTTCAAGTTGACAAGGGGGAGGAATATTTTTAGGAGGGAGAGGCACTTTTCTTTTTTCAAGTCAAAGGGGAGACAGATTTTTTGTGATGGGCAGGAACTGTTCTATTTTCAAAGTCGAATTACGCTGGCATTTTTTAGGGGGACAGAATTTTCTATTTTTCAACTTGAGGGGGGGGTGATATTTTTTGACATGTACAGTTCCAGTGTTCAAGTTGAGAGGGGGTGTTCTCTTAATTTTGTAAGGAATTAAGGAAGTCAGGATTGTCATCAGCTAGTAGAGAATATATCATGAAGGGTAATCAGTTCAATATAGAGGGGTATTGAAAGAAACAAAGCTGGCCCCTAAATATTCAAATGAGACAGCCCAAAAAGTCAATAAAAGTCAGTGTTTGTTTATGACATTTTTGCTAAGAAGGAACCACGAACAGTTAAGAGTGTTCATGTTGCCAACAGCTTCTAAGGTTTTTAGAGATCAAAACTACATGATTTACTATTCCTTTGGTCGAACCTTGTTCATTTTCAGAGTCTATTCCTAAGTCAATATAACTAAGCCCCCCCTAGAGTCATTATCGGTCAATCCCTTGAAATACCCCACTGGGATGCACATCACATACTTCTATCACGATATGATATTCTTTATCATCTTCTATAATGGAAAATCACAGGCGCGTAGGCCATCATTACAGCACTGATTCACAGGTAAGCATGGACCGTGCTCCCAGGTCCCCCAACCCCTCCAATCAACCACCGGCATCCAATCCTGATTGCGTGACTCCGTGCAAAAATTGTTCGCACTCCGCGGCGCAATCGTCGGTTTTCTCATCCCCTCCGCAAACTAACAAGCGACATTCATGAAGCTGAGTTCACCTTTGGAGATGATGTGCCGGGAGTTTGATGGAATGGCATTACAGGTTGATTGGGCATTATCTCTTGGTTCTGGATGTGCGGCTTGTCATCCTTAGGGATTTGTCCCAAGCTACAAGGTAAGCTGTCCGGCAATACAGTTACCAAGAAGTACAGTGTATAGAACAAGTACATCTTGATTTTACCATCTGGAATGCACATAAAATCACACCCTTTCCTTCCACCCACCTTCCTCCTTCCCTTGTTTCTTCCTTGTACTAGTATTTGGTCTAGGCCAAGTTTTTCTCCACATCATTGGTATTGTTGACAATTAGAAACAATTCAAACTGGCAATATTGAGCAGTAAAGAGGAAAATTAAGCTTCCAACCACTTAATACTAATTAAAGATGCACGTTATCATTTTAATGGGCAATGAAAATGAAAAGGCAATGAAAAGGCAATAAAATTCACTACTTTTTTTTTGCTTCATGTTTGAAATAAGACGCAATGCTGGTAACATCAGTTCACCTTTGCTTTATTTGTGAACCTATATTCGGTGTATTTAGAGATTTTAAGTTGATGGACGGTTTCAAATTGCAGCATTTTAAAAGTACTGAAATAATTAGAAACCACAACAGATAAAGGTTACACCATCATTAAAGGTGAACTACCCTTATTGTAATTTACAGAAAACTGAAGAAATTGATGATTGATTGATTGATTGACTTATTGATTGGTTGATTGACCAATCGAAAAATGAAAGAGGGAACAAGGAAAGAAGGAATGAACACATTTGTTACAAAGTCCTCCGTCCTACCTGAGCTACACGGATCGTTGGCCCTGCCCGGTCCGTCCTCCTCGTCCGCCTCCTCCTCCCACTCCGAGAACAGCGACGCGTGGCCTCGGAGGAGGAGCAGCCCCAGCCCGAGCGCCAGCAAGGCTCGTCCCGCTGACTCCGTACCCCTCATTCCGCGCTCCTACCCGCCGGCGGACCGCTCTCTCATCCCCGCGGCGCGCGCCGCATGGCTTACGGGGGGACAGGCGTGCGCTGCCGAAGGAGGGGACAGGGTGTGTACGGTGGATCCCCAACTTTGTACGGAGCTGTCTTTCTTCACCCTCTCAGTTCCCGTCAACAAACTGGGGAAACAACTGAAGAGCCGCCGGTGTCCCTCTTTTTCCTCACGTGGGCGCGCTAGCGGGACGGCTCAAAAATGGTCTCGGCAGTGCTAATGGTGTCTAGTAAGACGTCTCAGCTTTAAAAGGAAGACAGACGACTTAAGGAGATGTGTTTCCTTGGGTTAGTCCGGAGCGCAAACTCACACCCCTGCCTCCACGTTTGGATTTTTGGAACTCTCCAAACCCGCATGATGATCCAGGTCTATAAATCAATAGTTGGACTGGTCCAACAAGAAGCAGGAATAGGGGAGGGACTGAGGGTTAATATTTTAGCTTCTTTGTGTTACAGTCCCATGGTTTAGGATTTTGAATTGATTACTTTTCTTTTATCATCATCTTTTCTAAATTAGTGACATGCTTACTACGTTTTCTTCACTGAGAATGAAGACTATCAATTTGAAAGTATAGTAATGTGCGTGCGGTGGACTATTCCAAACTTTCTCTGGACCAGAAACTAGTGAATTATGTCGTAAAATACAAAATTAATACTTTTATTCAAGTGCATATCAAGAGATGTTGATCACAGATTGATTTAGTGCTTTATATTGCCGTCATTGACTTGGGATTTAATATGTAATGCATATCAATGTAGATGGTGCTATTTTACGACGTAAAGTTACAGAGCACACGTTTTGCGACTCACAAGTTCACGTTACTTCCGGGTTTCGAAGGTTGTGTGACGATCACATGTTTTCTTCTTGTATCGAGGCTCTCTGGGTTTTTTTAACGATGTCTTTGCGTGTGTCAGTCATGTTGGCAGTGTTCTTACGACTTCTGGACACTCGCGGAAGCGGAATTGGAGCCAGTGACGTCCAGAAGAGGGCCGATCAGCCAGCCTCGCACTCGAGATGTTGTCATAATGAACAGGTAACCTTACGAGTTAGTAACTTTGCCATGTTTTTGCCTGATGATTGCCTGGTATCCAGCCGTATTATAGCTCCCGGTTCTCTTCTGTCCTCTCTGTAAATACTTTGTTTTGTTTTGTTTATTAAATACTTAAAATGCTTTAAATACTTATCCATTTGTAGAGATTGAATTGTCTTTGGATATTGTTTCCCTGGATGTACTAAAAACCACCATAAACATTTCAACAGGGCACGCCTGCCTCGTATATCGCAGCGGTGTACGAACACGACACGTACCTTCTACAGGACCCCCACCGCGTAATGAACCGTAGCGGCGCCTTGGATCTGATGAGGAAAAACCTCCAGGTGTTTGCAGATCAAGCTAGTGCTGCCAGCAAACAGGTGAGGTGCAGGTGGGGCAGATGATTGTAATACAAATGTAAGTGAAAGTGATTGGGGCATAGAGAAAGTGAAAGAGATCCTGTGAAGAAGTGTGTAAATAAATGTAAGATACGTTGGATATCATTTTTACCCTCAGGACGGATATATTCATTTGGTTTTTTCCACCTTTATATCTTGATATGAATCGTACATACATTAGATTTTAGTAAGACATATAATGTTACCAGTTTATAGGCTACAAAATTCTTTCTACCTTGAAGAGGTGACCTACAGGTCATTCACCTACAGGTCATTCACCTTTCTCCAAATAATGATTGAAAATACAGTACAACTAACAGTGCATCATTTTGACACAATATAGAAAGAAATTACTTGGGACAACAATCTCACTTCAAAATGGTAGGTACAAAAATTTGAAGTAAAGTTGTTATTCTTTATTATAGTAGGGTTTAACATCATGTTTATCCTGTACAAGATGAATATATGAATATACATATTACATAATACACTCTGAAAACCTAGGACAGCCCTTTATCTCATGATTTGATATCACCAGGAGGGTGCCAGGTATTAAAAAGAATACAATATGTTAGTCACTAAATGTTACAAGTTATTTATAAATAATATGTTGTTTATCAAATCCTACAGGGAGCCCAGATCATAGTTTTTCCCGAGGACGGCATCTACGGCATGGGGTACACCCGTGATTCCATCTTCCCCTTCCTGGAGGAAATTCCCGACCCTGTGATGCATCCTTGGAATCCGTGCCTCCTTCCACACCGCCATCACCACACAGAAGTCCTGCATATCCTGAGCTGTATCGCACGGAACAACAGCCTTGTTGTGGTAGCAAACATGGGGGATAAACAAGACTGTTCCAAGGATGTAGACCCACACTGTCCCGATGACTGCCACTACCAGTTTAACACGGACGTTGTGTTTGAAACGGACGGACAATTTATCGCCAAATATCACAAGTACAACCTGTTTTATGAGAATCAGTTTGACTCCCCGCCTAGATGTGAACATGTTACGTTTACGGTGTTCTCTGTGACGTTCGGCATGTTCACATGCTTTGACATTCTCTTTAAAGATCCTTCGGTAGAAGTTGTAGAAAAGTTGGGTGTAAAGAATGTAGTTTTTCCTACAGCGTGGGGAAATGCCCTGCCTTTGAGACATGCTGTTCAGTACCACCAAGCCTGGGCTATGGGAGAAAATGTCAATCTTCTATCAGCCAATCAGCATCATCCCTTCTTTGACATGACAGGCAGTGGGATTTATTCTGGCCAATCAGGAGCCTTGGTTTACTACCATGACTCTGATTGGTCAAGTGGGGGCAAGCTGCTTGTTGCTGTAGTGCCTACCGATCCTGGTTGTTCAAACGATGAAAACTTTTGTAACAAAATCACAGAATACGAAAAGAAAGACTACCCTGAACAGGACAATAATTACAATACTATTTCTAAGGTTTCAGTTGAGGGCCGACCATTCAGAAATCTTACTGCAAGGACTTTTCAGTCAAAGATAGAAGAAGACATCTACACTTTCTCACCCCTTGAAAATGGAACAGGCCATGTGGAGGTCTGTGATAATGCACTGTGCTGCCAGTTGGATTATTCCATGTCACTGAAGGAGGGAGAGCTGTATGCTTTTGGTGCCTTTGATGGACTGCATACATTCCAAGGGCAGTATTATTTGCAGGTGGGTTGCATATTGATGTAGCAGAAGCGCTACACTGTGTCCAATGCAGCTACTGCATTGTGAAGTGTGAACTACAGTTACTGCAAAAGGAAGCCAGGTAACTTGAAAGATTGTTGAACAGTATAATGGCTAGACATGCCTTCATACTATGAAGAGCAAACAATGAACTTCAACTTTAAATTTTCCCATATGTCAAAAGTTATTTTCCACAGTGTCATGTCAGCTAATACTTGTAGAAAGCCATATGATCAATACAATACTGTCACTATTTTTCCATACATGGACAGGCTCAATTTCTTTTGTCTTTTTCCTATGTTTGGTGATTCATTTAAAGGGTAACTAAAGTATACATTGTAAGATCATCATCTATATCGTTCCACGTCAGTGCTGCAGCCAGGCCACTGCCTTCCCTTTGTAAGATGCTTTGATATACATATTAAAAGTAATAAAATTTCACATTAATCTGTGATAACACAATCTAACCTGTACAATTCTATTGTAACAGGTGTGTGTTCTACTGAAGTGTCAATCAGACACCCACCCCTCCTGTGGCAGAAGCATCACCTCAGCCGGCACTTCCTTCTCCCTCCTTCACATGGCCGGCAACTTCAGCACTTCTTATGTGTACCCCGAGGTTTCCACAGACCGTGTCTCACTGGCGCCACCTAGTGAGTGGAAGTTTGAAGCGCAGGCAATAACCAGCACAAAGGGGATCTCGAAACCGCTGCTGTCGGCTGGATTATATGGGCGTTGGTATGACAGAGACTGAGATGGAATTGCCTTCTATTTCTTGCACTGTTCATGATCCAGAAACAAAGTGTTTTTGCTCATTACATTCTTCTTCAAGCAAATAGGGTCAATGGAAAGACACCTGTCAACATGGTTACAGGAAGTGTAGCAATTAGCAAACACCCTGTGATGTCCCATTACATGATGTATCAAGTGGTAGGATATCTGGAGGGACTAGGCAATATATTGTTTTTAATCAAGGATAAACAGTGCAGTATCTTTTAAAGCCTGTGTAAAGGTAAACATTATGTATTTGTCGGCAAATGTTACCTTTCTAGTTCATTGTCTTGACAAGACTGTACAAGAGACTCATAGCATGTGAATTCTGATAAAGGTTAGATATTTGGGTAATGAGATACTAAGGTAACGGTCAGTTGTTTCATACAGGGTCCACTGTCTTTGACTGAGTGGCTGTGGTTATTGTCTGACATTTACAAAACTCATCAAGTTGCTTAAGATAAGTCTTGAGAATACATTGTATTCTTTTATGCTCTATGAACAATTGTTGCAGGTTTTCTGTTCAATTTGTTACATGTATGTTTGTTTTGTACATATTAAGAAGAGTCTATGAACACAAAGAAATAATTCAAAATGTTCCACTCCTTTAAACAACTTTTTGGAAATGGAAAATGAAAAATGGTGATCTCCTGCTTGTTCACCACTATCTTTCAACTACACATGAGTCAAGTTATTGATCTTTATTGTTGTCATAAATATTTAACAACCTGTCATTGACTTTTATTAATGCACATGAAAATAACACAAAGAATAAAGACCTGGTGGACATTAAACTTAATCACAGTAGAGACCCATTACCACAAGGTTAATTGCTTCAGACAGACATTTTTATGTCTTGTTGAATATTCGTGCTTAAGAGTCGTATCATGTCACATCAGGTTTAGTTAACGCACTGTGCCGATAATGGGAAGAACTTATTTTTGTCCTGTCATGTCAAACCAAACCTATCAATATGTGAGAAATACGGGCAGCAATGTAACGATAGATTATATTTTTCATCTCAAACCTGCAACCGTTGCAATCTATATTTTGTTTCCTTTTTGAATTTTTTTTACATCATTTGTTAATTTGCTGTATGTCACAAAAATTTATTTAAATATTTGTACATTCATATATTTTATGCACTTTCCGTTGTTCATGATGTTTGTTGTTTTTTAGGTTAAAAACCATGTAATACTATGTACTTGTATATATGTGTGTATTATTGTGTGTATGTGTCTGTGTACCTGTCTGTCATTCTGTCTGTCTGTTTGCAGGGTTCGAAATACACATACTTAACTTGCAATTTGCACATAATTTTTGAGATTTGCATGTAAAATTATTCTGAACTTGCAATCTTGCATGTTGAAAATACCTGGCCTATTGGACAAATACTGAGGAATTAGACCCTCTACTCTTAGACAAAAAGACAAATGGACGTGTGTCTTTATCCTTTCATGTTTTTGCCAGTAACTTTCTCCGGTAGCTTTACTAGATGTAATCAAAATTCACCGATTCAAGCTAGCGATAATCGTCGCCATCGCCGCCTAGTTGTATTTTGCATGTAAATTTTTCAAATTGCACGTAAAATTTTTGTCAACTTGCAATTTTGCATGTAGCAAAAAAAAAAGTATTTCGATCCCTGGTTTGTGTTCCTGTATACTTTGGCCAGCAAGTACCTCAAGAACCTCTGGGTGGATTATGGTGACATTCAGTATGTTGGTAGGGGCTGGGAAGACTAAAGTCAGGGCCTCCTAACTCCTAACTTCTCTTGGTACTGCAGCTTGAACTTCCTTTTTTGTATTATCTGTTCTGAACATGCTATAACTTTTTCCAATGTCCTATTATCAAATTAGCCTGGGTACTGTCTGGAAAGTAGTTCACTATGGCATTTACATGTATCATACTACACAATATACAGTCGCTTATTGCTCTTACATTTATCATACACTACACACTCAGTCACTTCTCTGCTGCTCTGGTAGCAGAAGCGAACATAGGAGTGAAGTTCTACCCGGATGGTATCCAGGCTAATCATCAATACTATCGTGCAAAATGAACGTTTATCATTATCATATTGATCCAACCATCCACACCTGCCTGGCTCAATGAGGAATAATAGACCTGATAAGAGTCCCACACTGGTGTCCTGATGTCCGTATTGATTCCTTTTGTGCTTTTATTACAGGATGTTCATTGAAGCATGCAGACGGTCATGAGATGTTAATAGGTGTCATAAAACACTGTCAACTTCTATTTCTTCACAGCGTTGGAAGATAGAATTATTCAAGGAATGAAAGACTGAACAAATTAATGAACATAATGGTTTACCTAAAATATCTGTCTCTGAGAGTCGTGTAGAATGTTAAGTTGAGGGGGGTAGACTGTATCTAGTAAGGAATTTTAAGCCCAGACCTGTTCAGCAAGTAATTTGATTACATTGAAAATAGTAACATTAACACTATACACTTTAACACCAACATTGTTGACATAGTATCAATAACATAACATTAGACAAGGTTGATATTCTGTTTTATCTTCTTTTCAGGGAAGACAAAAAGTTCATGTCGCTATTATAACAGATGTATGACCACCAATTTTCAGAAAGTCTTCAGAAATTCATTCAATGGGGCAATTCCATTGTTTTCTTGTATAGAATGCATCTATTAGAAATTATATATGGGTGCGTATTAAAGGGCGGGTGTCATTGCACACTCATACATGTACACCAAACAAGATCTGTCCACTGCAAGGTAGTGACAGCGTATTAGGGGACCGGGAGCAAACTAATAATTATGCAAATAATATGTTTTGATTTGAGAATTTTGAAAATAAGAAAAGTCTCAACATCTAGTACCAGAAGTAGAAAAAAAATGTTCTTTTTCACACATTTTAGACTCCTGTCTTCGTGACTAAACTGATAAATGATTCGATACCGGTTATGACGTAATCACCATGACGATGATCTTTTAACATTAAAATCAACAGCATTATGTGATTTACTAAAATCAATATTGTCATTGTACATCAGTTAAACGAAGTATTTTATCGTAGAAACCCTTTGTTTCCATGTTTCACCACTGGTTTTACCAGCACGCATGCATTGTGCATTATCTTATCCAATATAAATTGTATTGACAGAGGAAGGATCAAACCTAACTTTTTATTGTGTGGGCAAAACTATCATGACAGTCAAAGACGATGACAAAGGATCATCAAAGCAGAAGCGTCTGAAATGATTTAGTAAAAAGATAAAGATCCCGAAACCTTTAATAGGCTGTATGAACAGTGGGCTGTTGTTGTTACTAGTGTCGAGGGCACTGTATTTATTGTAAGGCTGTTATTATATATATACATATATATATATATATATTCAACCCTCTCTTTCCAGTGCCTTTTACCTACAAAATCGAAGCCAGGTACCCATTTTTACACCTGACTGGAGCAAACAAAGTTGTGTATAATGCATCTCTCAAGGACACAAAAGCTAGCTGGGAATACCAAGAATAAAACCAGTGCTCTCTGATCTCCGGTCTGCTAGCACATCAATGCTACCACAGGAACGGAGTACCCATGAAAATGCTTTTATCGAAGCAGATCTTAGGAGAGAGATGGAACACTACAAAAATGTATCTGACAAGTACAAGTCTCTCGTTATGACAAATCTTTACAGTTGGAAAACACTATAAATCGAAATAACATCGTTGAAATGGTTGGGTCAATGGCAGAAAAGCTTTTTCAGTTTTTCTGTAATCTAAGAAAATACTCTCTAGTCACGAAATGAAATCCTATAATACCTCATGTAAGTCAGTATGTCGGAATTGATTTGTTTTTGTAGATCCGCCTGCTATACAGCAATGTTCCCAGTGTACCACTGTGTCATAAACATGGACACAACATTGGCAAACAAAATAAGGGTACAGAAAGGAGCATAAAGAAAAAGTATGGATCGTTACAAGCAATGCGATTTTGTTGGAAAACAACTTGTCAGTGTAAGAAAATAGTCACTGTGGTATTTCTGATCAATCAAACGACATAATGGCAACTGCGTTCTTTTCCAATGTGATGTCTTTACGTCAACCTTACCATGCGTTTTTCTTAGAATACCTGTCAACCTGTAACGCATACAATATGAGAAAAACATCATTATATGTGCCGCGCTGTGGGAGTAGACATGCTTTAACTTTGGGCACAGATATAATCGCTGGAATGAAGTGTAGGAAACAAAATTAATTGCCATTTCTATACACCTGTTCAGCCCATTTGTATGGACTTTGTAATCTTTTTTCTGTCTTAAGTCTCTGTCAATCTGATTGACAATTCTGATCCTTTTGTGACAAAAAAGAAACTCATATTATAGAATAGATAAGACTTTTTCATCCCAGCTTTAGATGTGAACAATGAAATGCACCTGTGTGTCCGAGATCGGTAGACACAATGACGTAACTGTCTTTTTTTCTCTTTTACTGTCCACAAATCAATTATTATCCCTTTGAGCTCACAATGCAATAACAGTAACCTAATTCTATCATCAAACGATCTTTGTACAATAAGTTGTCGTAAATTAGGTAACATCATGTGATTATCATAAATCATACTTGTCTAGCCTATAATATTTTGTCACGCTTTTAGTATTTCGCTGACACAGACACATCTAACGTAACTTATTTCTCAGTTATCTAGACCTTAAAGCCCCTATTGGAGGATATAAGAATGATCATATCATGAGGAGATGGCTGCCAAAGTTCTCCACTGGGAACCTGACGCAAAGAGAAAAAGGGGACGACCGAACGTAACACTTAAGAAAGTTTTGGAGGAGGAAGTTGGTTTAAAGGACTACAACTTGCTAGCCGCCATGCTAGATAGAAACGCATGGTCAGACATTGTTAATGGCACCTCGTATGAGGATGAACTGAACTGAACTGATGAATGATCAAAAAGTCAATGTTTTGGTCATTTCTTTACATAAGCAAAGAAAAACAAATTGAAATTATCTAATGACAATTCCTAGAGATATTTACAAAGAACAATTGCGACGCCATTGTTTCGAACGTGTTGAAAACCTCGGACTTGTTACGGATTGACGTTGTTTTGGTCAGGACTAACAATCTAGTTCAGCACGTAATGTACTGGTCGTTTTTAGCCAAGAAAACACTGAAAATGAGAGTTTGGCGCCAAAATCGTAACCTCAAACGGTACTTTTAAGTCCAATAGAAACATGGGTTTTAAGGGATATAAGTTATACTTCTTGTAAAGTCCAGGTCCCATTTTCAAACAACCAGAATGAGTACCAACATCAGCCTGATGGTATCCTTATTTTTGGCACCACAATCTTACAATATTCACCTTCAAATCCACGTAAAACATGATTTAAGAGGATTTATACTTCCTCAACTCTTGGTATGAGCAACCTCCTTGGTACGAGTTTCCGCTCGGTGTTTTGGCGCCAAAATCTTTCAATATGCACCTTTGAATACTCCTACAAGTGCATTTAAACCCGTGTCGAAACAAGGGTTTTAGAGGATTTGTACTTCCTGAAAAGTCTGAGTTTCCGCTTTGCGACATGATACAATGATGAGAATCAATACCCACATCAGTGCCGATATTTAAATCCACGTAGAAACATGGATTTTAGAGGATTTATACTTCCTGAAACGTCTGAGTTTCCGCCCTGGCCTGTGACATGAAACAATGATGAAAATGAGTGCCGACATGTCCAGTCTTTCTCACCGTTATCCCGGCATTATTGACTGGGGCAGGTGGATCAGGGCCGGTCGATAAATGCGTGATAAAGACCTACACCACGCGATATTACCATCAATATCGGCAGGAAGTTACCAACGGCTTCATGTCAGAGTTCGTTACCACTGTAAAGGTAACGGTAAAGGTAATAATGGTACAGGTAAAGGTGAAGGTGAGAGGAGGAATCAGGGTTGTAGCCAGCACCTGTCCTTCAGTCCTTTGAAGGAATTTTGCAGCTGGGGACTGAAAAAAGTTTTCCCCATTCCGTCCCCAGGGACAGACAAAAATTGATATGTAAAGATATAAAAAACTGAAACCCATGTGTTCTTCCTCACCAAAACAGATGACGTTGAACAGCTTAGTCTACAAGCAAAATTTGCACCTCAAAATGTAGGAAATTGTGTTTCAGAGAGTCTAGGTTTCAAAATTTTCTGGGACCCAGACCCCCTAGAAATGACGCGCAACACCACGCCATGCCTTCGGTGCTCGATAGGATTCCCATTCAAAATCGAGGGGACTGAAAATGATTTCAGGCTGGCTACAACCCTGGGAGGAATCCCTTACATCCTTGGTCGGAAGTCCTCCTAGGAGACGGATACTCCGAACAAGAAAGCTGCATCTGCTGGAGCCGTCTCACACGTGGCATACAGTTATGTCCCTGTGAGACTTAGTGCTCCAATAGACGAGAGGGTGGAGATGGTATTGCGCACGCCTTCTTCACCATAAAAAGTCATGTGCAGGTCAGGCAAACAGGCAAATAGCCTGTCTGCCTCCTCATCTGTCGAATCGACAGGAGAATCCAAAAAAAGGTGAAGGTAATTGTAAAGGTAAAACTAAGAGTGAAAATAAAGGTACAGGTAGAGGTAATAGTAAAATCAAAGGTAATAGTAAAGTTAAAGGTAAAGTTAAAGGTAATTGTAAAGGTAAAGGTAATTGTAATAGTAAAGGTTAAGTTAAACGTAAAGGTAATTGTAATTGTAAAGGTAAGGGCAAAGGTAAAGGAAAATGTGAAGGTAACGGTAATGGTAATGGTAATAATGGTAAAGGTAAAGATGAAGGTAATTGTAATTGTAATTGTAAAGGTAAGGGTAAGGGTAAGGGTAAAGGTAAAGGTGAATTCCTCGGATAGGACGTTAAATGGAGGTCCCGTGTATGGGGAGAGCCACGCCCCATCCAAGTTAAAGAACCCCCACGCGTGCGATGGTGCGGTGTGAGATGGAGCAAAAACCTTCTCTCTGGAGTTGGTGATTCACTTCAAATCACCCGGATGGAGGCCTAGCTGACCTCTGACTTACATCATTCACCAAGACTGCTTTTTCTCTAACAAGACAACTCAAATTTGCAATCGTACGACAATCGTTCGAAGTTTGTGACCGCGCCCTTGGAAGAACTGCAGCAACAAGAACGTAGTTAACTTTGTTCGATAATGAGCTGTCCTTTAACAAAATGACATAATAATCTTTGGCATATCGTAACGTGCAAAGATTAAATATTAATGACCATTATTCGAAGTAATAGGACAGATTACCGTGGCGATTCATCAAAAATGATCTTCCCATTCGTCATGTCCGTGACAGAGGCTTTAAAACCTCGTGCGTACCCGCCCTGTAGTGGCACACCGCGCTGGTTTCTGCTACAAGGTTATACGAAAGAAAGACTTATTGAGTTCTAATATATTTCTTGTTTGATAAATGAAGTAGCGAGCTAGCTGTTTCTTTTAGTTAGTTTTTATTTACTTTCAGAAGTTGCACCACTTGTTCTAAGTTTCTGCAGTCTTTTTCTGCCTATTCATCAAATCTATCGTTCTTATCGTATCGCTCTGTGTACGCCTTCTTCGTCTTCCCTACTTTTCTTTACATTCTTTACTGCATTATTTTCCTCTAATGCGACATATATACGGATGGAGAGAAGAACATGAAGTCTCAACAATCGGTAAGTTGTTTTTACTTTCATCTGAAGTGATGACGGCGGGTTGGAAGTAATTCTGATACCTTCATATGAATCTTTACAAGGGTCTTTTAAGTAAAGTTTGAAATTTTGAATGAAAAAAGCTGTTTGGCATTTCATTGTGATAAAAAATGTATACCACCACATTATGGTGCGAGTTTTATGGAGGGGATATTCGTCCATGTATCACTGTCCCATGTTTCATATCATGATGCGGTTCAATTATTACGTTTTTTTGGAGTGCTTTGGTTAACAAATG
The DNA here is from genome assembly GCF_000003815.2 of Branchiostoma floridae. Classification (NCBI taxonomy): domain Eukaryota; kingdom Metazoa; phylum Chordata; class Leptocardii; order Amphioxiformes; family Branchiostomatidae; genus Branchiostoma; species Branchiostoma floridae. The sequence goes on from NC_049996.1 coordinate 14,340,067, forward strand.
GTGTAATGTCTGAACTGAATACTAGTAATGCTTGTTTCTTCAGAAAACGTTACATGTCATATCAACTTTTATCTCCTGCTCGGACATGTTACTGTAGTCTTTTCGGAATGAAAATTTTGGTCGTGTATATCAGTTTCAGGTGTCAGCCTTATGCGTCAATTATACATGTGAAAAAGTAATAATAAGCTTATCGAGAAAATTAGCAGTGATTGAGTGTACTCGTACTTGGTTGAAAAAAGTGAGCCATAGAGAGGCCACATATCCATTTCACTCTATTTCAGTTTTACTATAGCTGAACGAAACAAAGTCATGCTTCACTTGAATCAAGATGACTAACATACCTAGATTGGCAGCCAGGTTATGGGGTTTACGATGTCTTTGTCGTTTAGGGTTAGGTTAAGAATGTTTTATTTCAAATTCATGCCCATGGGGCTAATTGCAAGAGAAGAAAGACTAAATACATGAAATGAATGAATGTGGTCTAGATACATGTAGATAAACTAAATTCTAACATACAAATATTAAGTGGATAAATGTACATACGATACATAATAGGGTACTAAATCTACATAACTATTATGGGGTTTGACTTCTTCTTTGAAGACAGTTGAAAATGAAGTGCCACATGTATTCTATAATAGATTGATTCGGTGATCTTAGTAGGAAGAGAATCTTTTGTGGCGTTTTTAACAATGAAAATGTTGGTGTGATTTCGGTCACTCTTTAAAATAGTCTTTTCCCTTCGGCATCGAATTGGGGGCATTCACAAATAAAATGTGTTTCATTACCTCCATGAAATGTCATGGAGGTTATATTTTACCCTGCGTTTGTGTGTCTGTCTGTGTGTTTGTGTGTGTGTGTGTGTGTAAACAAGATAACTCAAGAACGGCTGGGTGGATTGCTTTCATACTTGGTGTGTTGGTAGTGTGTGATGAAAGCTGGAAATGATTAGATTTTGGGCCCCCTAGCGGCTCCCCTTGGTACTGCAGCGCAACTTCTGGTTTTGCTATCTCGGTGTTCTGAACATGCTATGGTCACGATTTTTGAGTATTAGATAGCTCTTGTGCTCAGGAAGAAATGACATAAGTTTGGGCCCCCTAGCGTCTAGTTTTGGGATAGCAGGGGCGTTTTTGTCAAAAACTTCTGAAGAGGATAAATCAAAAAGGGAACAACGGATTTTCATGATTTTTGGTATATAGGTACCTTAGACAATGTTGTACACGATAAGATACTAATTATGCAAAATAGTAGTTCATTTGCATAATTAATGAGAATATTCTATAATAGCAGTTTTTTCAATGTATCTCTTGTTTCAGACATGCTATGGTCTTGACATTTAGGTGGTAGATAGCTTTTAGTGCCATGACATATTGGGGCAAGTTTCAGCCCCCTAACATTTAATTGTGGAACTGCAGGGGCATTTTTGTCAAGACAATCCAAAGAGGATAACTGCAGAAAGGAACGACGGATTGGCATCATTTTAGGCATGCAGGTAGCTTGGGCAAAGATATTCATAATGATATGCATGTTATGCAAATGAGGACTTAATTTGCATAATCAATGAGGAAATTGTATAGTTCAATTGTTTTCGATAACTGGACCTCAATACATGTAACACATGTTAATTATGATAGGTGGAATATAAGCAGACACCAAATATGGTAATGAGGAACTTATTTGCATAATTTATGTGAAAATTGCAAAACCACATTTTGATTAATAATTGGAATTTTATAATTGTGACATTTGTATGTAATCAATGATTAACAACGCCATGCATAAATTATGTTAATGTGTTAGTCAATTGCATGAAATTTACGAAAGCTCTTAATTTTCATGGAGGTATGAGGTCGCCGAACTCTAGTTTTCCACTGCATTCGTTGTGCACTGCTTACAAATTCTTTCTAGGGAGATTTGGTGCTGTAGCGAACTTGACGATATCATTTCTCATATTCCCCCTGATCTTTATTGACAATGAAGAGGACCTTTATTGCACATTTTACCAGACCGGACGTAGTACAGGTCAACGTGTTCCGAACTTTGCGAATGCGCAATACATACAAAGTACAAATAGAGAAATTTCAAGTTGTCTACTTTCTTGTGAATGTTACGAATAGCCGACAACAGGACATGTATAAAAATTCATAAATGCTACCCTCATTATGCAGTGTATGGCACAAACACATAATTCGTGGAGGCCTTGTGGTAAGAGATGATGACTTAAAATCTAAACGTTGGCAATTAACAATAATTATTTCTTCACTTGGCTCAGTTGAAAATGAGCACCTAACTGCGATTGTTGAAGTCTCGAATAGGACAAAAAGCGGAGGATCTATTTTTTAGGAAAGCCACACCACAATTATCAATAAAAGTAAAAGTATTAATAAACACCACACTTATCGAGTATAGATCCATCCCGGTGTGAGTGGATGAAACCTTACACACGTAGTCTGGTCTTTCACAGTTTGTACGTACACTTACGCACAAATGGACATTTTACTATATGTCATCAAAACAAAACAAACTATCAAGAAGGATGTCATTACAATTAAAGATCCTTAACGATCAAGCGCATTACTAAAAAGTAGTTTTTACGACAAAAGTGTATTCAATAGTCTTCTGATGTCAAAATCAAAATCAATACAATAACCATGGTTTCATTTGTAAAGAATTGTACAACAAATGAACTTTTTGTCTGCAATCCTGCGCGTGAGTACTCCTCACGAATCTATTGTGCTTGTTTTATCTCAGCTTAATTGTATTGGCATTTATAGCACAAAACACGACAAATAACTGCTTAGCGAAAGCTTTTGTGACATCTACGAGTGCCTATAGAGGATAAGTGAAAGATTATGTAGGTATGAGGTAATAATGACATCATTGAAACGGTTTTGTGTTGGCGACACGCACGTCCTGTTTCCAAGTCGTTTGGTTGAGCTGTCAATCATTTCAGTATGCATCATATTTCTTAGTCCTGTATACTGTACCATTAAAAAGAATCTTAAACCAAAAGCCTTTGTAAGACCTAAAGTTTCTTTAGAAAACCCAAGATTTGACGTCTATCGACGAAAGGCAAATACTCTTGGATGGTCGGGATATCAATTTTGTAGATTAACAAAATGATGCAGAAAATGGCACTAATCTCATTGGTTTTCAGGTCAGTATTAGATGTAGACTTGTCACCACCATGACCAAAGACAACGATATCAATGAGGATGGCATAGTGGTTAAAAAGAAAGTCCTCTGAATCGTTTTACAAAACCCGTCGCCTTTACCCAATGGAAGCATGAAAATCTCTGAATCTCCATCAACTCATTGTTCTCTTTGCAGTTACAACATGGATTGTCGTCCCGAAGAAGAGACACCTTCGTCTCGACGGTGTCCATGGAGACAACGACTTGTTTACGACCAATGAACGACGCTCCATTGAAGATGAAGCTCATTACTTTCTGTCATTTTTACTTTAACTCCAAACAATATTGTAGTGGAGAAGGGTAAGTACTTTCGCACTACATGTGTGCTGCAGGTAAGTTTCTTTGTTCCTTATCAGAACAGCACTTAAGTTACTTATATACAGAACTATTTGCTGGACCCAACAGAGAAGTCTATTCGTGTATAAATCAGTCTTTTCTGTCATACAAACTTTTCTGTTTATTTCTTATAGACACAGATGAGTGCGCATCCGACCCATGTGACAACAACGCTACCTGTCATGACTATGTGAACTACTACACGTGTGAGTGCGGGCCTGGTTGGGAAGGTGTCCATTGCGAAATAAGTAAGTGTCTGAAGTTACCTAAGTCAAAGTGTTATATTTTCGGTGTCGTTTTCTGTCTGTCTGTCTGTGAACAGCGTAACTCGAGAAGCTGTGGATGGATTCTTATGATATTTAGTATGTGGGAAGGAGTGGGCAAAGATCAAGTTCGACAACGGCCCCACATTGGCTGTCTTAGTAAGGTGCTGCAGCGCAACTTTGGGTTTTTGTATCTCGTGTTCTGGACATGCCATGGTAGTGATTTATGGTGGTATAAAGCTATTGTTTATTTATTTTTGCCTTGTTTTTGTTTTTAGCTTTGTTTTAGTTTCTAGAATACTAAGATATGAAAGAAACAAATTTCTTCGTGCCTGGCCTCATTCGATAAATTTTATTTTTCACAGATACCGACGAATGTTCGTCTGGCCCATGTTACAACAACGCCACCTGCCATGACTACGTGAACTACTACACGTGTGAATGCGGACCCGGTTGGGAGGGCGTCCACTGCGAAATAAGTGAGTGTAGACAGTAACCTTTCTGAAATCTGTATGTCTCAAATTACAATGAAGTGTAAATAGTAAAAATGTCGTAGGGGACTGGTAGTAGTAGTAGCAGCAGCAGTAACAATAGTAGGAGTCGTAGTAGTAGTAGTTATGTAGTAGTAGTAGTTGCAGTCATTGCAGTAGCAGTCGTGGAATAGTAGCGAAAGTAGAAGTAGTCGTAGACGTAGTAGTAGAGGTGGTAGTAGCACTCACTGAGTGGTGGTAGTAGTAGTAGTTGCAGCAGCAGCAGAAGTTGTTGTAATAGGTTTGGAAGTGATGTTAGTGTTAGTAGTAGTAGTAGTCACTGTTATATACATGTGTAGACATTTATTGCTACGGTAGGAGCGGTATTTCTCCGAACGAAATGCTTTGTGTGTCTTGCAGATACAAACGAATGCGGCTCCAATCCATGTTTTAACAACGCCACCTGCCATGACTACGTGAACTACTACACGTGTGAGTGCGGACCCGGGTGGGAGGGTGTTCACTGTGAGATCAGTAAGTACAATTCTGTTCAAGGAATCGGTAAGTAAAACCTCAAACAGCTAGGTTTTGCTGGACCCTACTGTTAATGAATGTGTAATATGTACAACCACGTTGTCTTGTCTTGCTCTTTCTTCACTTCTAACATTAGATACGAACGAGTGTTCTTCTGACCCATGTAACAACAACGCCACCTGCCATGACTACGTGAATTACTACACCTGTGAGTGCGGGCCCGGATGGGAGGGTGTTCACTGCGAAATAAGTGAGTACATTTTTGGCAACGCCTACCGGGTTGACATCTTGACATCAATTGAGTGCAATGTAATAATTCCATATGCTCGTATTTTTAGTAGATAAACAATGTCGTATAGTGCTATATCGTTTAAAAAGGCAGAACATTATTGCATTCGTACTTGATTCTGACCCTCTGTTTCAGCTGTGTGTAAAAATGCTCTGCATATGTGTGATGAAGTTATAGTTTTTGGCGACGCCTCAGGGGCGGGGGTCTTTCATTACTTTGACCCTCTTTTTACAGACACGGACGAATGTGGCTCCAGCCCATGTTACAACAGCGCCACCTGCCACGACTGGGTGAACTACTACACGTGCGAGTGTGACTCGGGGTGGGAGGGTGTCCACTGCGACATCAGTGAGTCTAGGCCAGACAACACGTATGGTAGAACTCACATGTCAGATACAAAAGGATTTGTTGGACCCAGGAAAAAAGAAAGAAAACTGTTACTCTTGTTGTTTCTAGACCCTTCTTCGTTGTTTCTTTTTCCAGATACAAACGAGTGCGCTTCAGAGCCATGTTACAACAGCGCCACCTGCCACGATTGGGTGAACTACTACACCTGTGAGTGTGGACCTGGGTGGGAGAATACTCACTGTGAAGTCAGTAAGTCCGTACCTCTTTCCTTCATGCATTCTTTCCTGCCTTCTTCCTTCCTTCCACTTCTTCATTATTTCCTCCAGCCCTCTCCATTGTTCCTTTCTTCCTTACCTTCTCTCATTTCTCCCTTCCCGCCTTCATTCCTACCTCTTCCTTCGTCCCCATATTCCTTCCTCCCTCCCCTTCTCCTATTTCGTAGCCTCTTGTGTTTCACCTCCTGTACTTCCTTGTTCATTACTTCATTCCTTCTTTCCTTCATTTCTCCTCACTAACTTCGCTTCTCCTTCCTTCCTTAATGCAGTACTTCATTCGTTTATGTTCTTCAGTCTTCTTTCCTTCCTGCATTCATTCGTCCATACGTTCATGAATTAATTCCTCTTTCACAGATACCGACGAATGTGGGTCCAACCCGTGCCAAAACAACGCCACGTGCCATGATCATGTCAACCACTACACGTGCGAGTGTGCCGCAGGGTGGGAGGGCGTGCACTGCCAAACCAGTAAGACGATGATTTCCTTCTTCAGCGTTGTCTTCTCACTTATGTGCTGTAAAGGTGTTATCGGCATATACACACCATAGCAACTGAGTTGCTAAATATGTCATGGATGAGAACTGTCCGGGTGATGACTTATATTGACTTGTACCCTAAAACTGTTCACGATATAACCAAATCATAGCAAAGGCTTAATGTTAAGTTGCATTAGTATATATACGTATATGATATCGCATTGCACTTAGTCCATTCATCTCCGTGTCTTTTGGAAGTGTGTATGTGTGTTAAGGTACGAAGCCGGACAAAGCACCAGAGGCAGGACAGTAAGCACCGACGAGTAGCATGAGAAGCACCTAGATGGGAACAGTACCTCGAGACCATGTCTAGCGAAGAAATAGACGTTAAACAAGGACAACAACAACAACAACAACAAACAAGAACCTTCGCAATTAGATTGCATCTGTATCTGAAATTGCATTTTAAGACTCTTCTCTTCGTTCTGTCATCAGACACAAACGAGTGTACGTCCAACCCGTGTCTAAATAACGGCAGTTGCCATGACTACATCAACTTCTACATCTGCGAGTGTGTGGGAGGCTGGAAGGGAGTGCACTGCGACGACAGTAAGGACAGCTTCCATTCCCTTATGAAAACAAACATGCTGCACATATAAAGGTCTATTTCGTTAATTGATTTTTCATTCAAAGCATATAATTGGCAACAAAACCTTAATTTCATCAGGTTGGTAGAACTTATGGTATTATAGCTTTTTTCCACACAACCTGTAATATCTTTCACCTGCTTATGTTTTGATGCCTATCATACATCTTCCTCAGAGCTTCTATTCCGGATAAAGGGGGATACAAACGTTTGGGATTGTATTCTCACCGCAAAAGCGCCCCCTACATCGGCTACATATAGCGGCGAGAAGCATAACTCCAGTCAGAAGCTTCGAGGAAGATGTCTGACAGGCATCAAAACGTAACATAAGCAGATGACAAACAATACTGGATACTTAAAAGGCAACAATACCAGAAGGGGAAAATTTTCCAGCGTTAATTTCTTTCTGTTTCAGATAATGACGAATGTAAATCCAACCCGTGCCAAAGCAACGCCACCTGCCACGATGACGTCAACCGCTACACGTGCGAGTGTGGGCCGGGCTGGGAGGGAATCCACTGCGAAAACAGTGAGCTCTTTTCAAATATGACCCAACAACACGTGTTTTGAAATGATGCTCTTGAACCTTGTAAAACATAGATAATACGAAGACCCACAACGACATCCTTCCCAAACTATTTCACCGGCGATGAACATCTCACAAGCAGGTTTCCAAGATGCGGCAAAATGGTCTCCCGTAGACAACGAAAGTTCATTCTGGGCCTTCGTAATTTTGCAAAATCTAAAGCTGAAGAAAGTTGTTATCTGAGTGTGTCTTTCTGAATGCCAATAGAAACATCATCTTATGTTTGACTTTTCATGGTGACATTCTCCACTATCTAAACGTTCCAATCATTTCAGATACCAACGAGTGTGCTTCCAACCCATGTTACAACAACGCCACCTGCCATGACCATGTGAATTACTACACGTGCGAGTGTGCCCCAGGGTGGGAGGGTGTTCACTGCGAGATTAGTAAGTAGCTTCGTGCAAACACACACTCTCAAAAGCTGTGCATAAAAACAGCTTGAACATGCAAGACAGCGCCAAAGAAGGATTCGCTGGACGCCCCTAATGTAATTTGATGCACATTCCCCTCATGTTTTTGCTACTTTTTGTTGTATCTTTTGAAATACAGATACCGACGAGTGTGGCTCGGACCCCTGTTTTAACAACGCCACCTGCCATGACTATGTGAACTACTACACCTGTGAGTGCGGACCCGGATGGCATGGCGTGCATTGCGAGATCAGTGAGTACAGGGCAATGCAATGGTCGAAACTAGGACTATTGCATAACGTACGGTATCTAGCTTATCTACTACATGTAACCAATGTAGTTACCACTACGTGTCAAAAAGAAGGAGAGGGATGGGCTCCACTTTCCAATACCGTGCCCTAGACACAATGGAGAACAACCTACGCGGTCCCTACGTATGGTCTCAAATAGCCATGGGTCTACCTTTACCTGATCAAGCATGTTGTTCTCTATATGTGACACTGTCATGATAAGTTGTCAACTTGAGTACTTTGCCACATTGTCATTGGCTGTACAAAAGTGACCTAAAAGATCAAACTTCGACCAATGACTTTTAAGTACCATTGGCATTGCTAGAATACACGTTTAAGAAGTGAGTATAAAGGCATTTGTCATTGTGTTTTCAAATTGACTGTCTTTTTGAAGTTTTTAACGTACATCCCATGTACACATGTACGTGTTTGTTCGTTCTGCAGATACGAACGAATGTGCATCAGATCCATGTTACAACAACGCCACCTGCCACGATCACGTGAACTACTACACCTGCGAGTGCGCTCCAGGGTGGGAGGGCGTCCATTGCGAGATCAGTGAGTTCTAGAGCTAACCTACCCAGGTGAACCCTGGGAAAGGTACACCCAGGAATCTCTTTCTCAGAGATATCCCTGGATACCACAGCATTAGGTCCCGGATGTTGAAAATGTGCCGAACAGGTAGTACGTACGGCATTTCCTGTGAGTGTATGTATGTCACTACCGGTTACGCGCACAGCTCCGTATGAAAGGATTTGCTGGGCTACAAGCTAGAGAGAAGAATGTGTTTTCGCTGCTACTGATTTCATACGATTCTCTTTTTTTAAACAGATACGGACGAATGTGGGTCGGACCCCTGCCTAAATGGCGCCACCTGTCACGACTTCGTGAACTACTACACGTGCGAGTGTGTCGCAGGCTATCAAGGAGTGCATTGTGAAGACGGTAACTTTTCTTAAACTCTGGTATTCAAGCATCTACAAGAACAATGAATTTTCAAACATTTTGCTGACACAGGTATTCAATCATTTCCATTGTATGAATGTTGTATGTAAAGCTACCTGTAGTTCACTTTTATCCGCGGGGTAACCTATACCCGTTGCTTTAGAAGCAGGGTATTTATTGATGTCAAGTCGATGGATGGTGTTTTCAAATTACTGTACAATACTTTAAAAAAACTGCAACCTCCGTCCATCGAATTGGTATCCCTATATACATGTACCCCGCTTTTAAAAACAACGGATAAATGTTACCTCGCAGATAAAGGTGAACCAGCGTGTGTTACCGCTACATATTCAATCGTTTGTACTCTACCGGGAGTTCTGTATGTACAGGTTATTTCTCATGTTTTACGAAGTGCTAAATGTTGAAGTATAGATGAGTTGATATCATATACATGTACACCTTTCCAGATAACAATGAGTGTGACTCCGTCCCGTGCCAAAACAACGCCACCTGTCATGACTACGTCAACTACTACGAGTGTGAGTGCGGTCCCGGATGGGAAGGTGTTCACTGCGAAATAAGTAAGTTTCTATGAAAACAAGATCGTGAAATGTAGATTAACGTACAAAATTGTACATTTCAATATATTTATTGAATACAATGGCAATCCTATAAGAAAGAACAATGAAAACTTAAGTCTTTCCTTTGGTCGATCGCGGCTGTTTGATTCATGATCGAAGCTTCTTCTTTTCTGTGGCAGATGCCTTTTCAGAAGTTAGTTTGTTAGACTATGACGCTATGCTGAATGGTTAAACGATAACTGCTTTCATTAGCCTTTGTACCATCCGGGTAGTATGTTCGCCTCTGCTACCTGGAATAGCAGAGCAGCGACTATATATATAGTGTACAATGAAAGTTGGAGGGAACTACTATTCGGATGGTACCCATGCTATACTTTCATTAGAATAAAACAAAATGCGATGGTTGTATATTTGTACCGCAGATACCGATGAGTGCGCCTCCAACCCGTGTGAAAACGGCGCCACCTGTCATGACCATGTAAACCGCTACACGTGCGAGTGTGTGCCGGGGTGGGAAGGCGTACACTGCCAGATAGGTAAGGTCTACCGTGCAAAATCCATGACCTTTCCATGTTTCCTTTAAACAAATCAACTCATCCTTCCTGGTAATAAACATGTTGATTGGTGGTATCAGCCTAAGCCTGTATAAGGCTTCGTCTTTTCTAGCGACACCTCTGGCCATACTATACTACTGGATCTGCCGTGTAAAATCTTCTTTTTTCCTTGAAACATCTCAGCACGTTTTTTTTTCGACTTTGTTGATCCCACAGTGCCGACATGTAAGCATAGATATAGGCTTGCCTAATCTAGACGACGGCTCATTCTATAAACTAATGGATTTATAATCTACGACTATCTTTGGAATACATCCGTATGTTTTACTTCCACATTATGACTTTGTTGATTTCGCAGTATTCATATATGAGCCTGTACAATGTTTTATTTGGCGACGCCAAAGCCTAATACATGTAATAAAGTGATTGGATTTGTTTTGTTGTTGTTGCTTTTGTTGTTGTTTTTGTTATTTCTATGTTTAGACACAGACGAGTGCGCGTCCAGACCGTGTCAGAACCGCGGAAGATGTCGTGACTTCATCAACTTCTACATGTGCTTCTGTCAGTTCGGCTGGGTCGGCACCAACTGTGAGATCAGTGAGTTCCGACTAAACTTGTTTTGTCTTTTAGCCTAAGATGTGGCGTACGAGTATCTTTATTTAGAAAAGAAAGAACCCAATGTGCAAAGGATTTAGAATAATTTCATCTTTACGCCAATTTGGGGATCATAGCTTTTGGTATAATGCAGACCTTTTTGTCCATAACAGTATGATTTGATACGTACTGCAGCAATAGCAAAATTTTATTTGACTTTGTGAAAGCTTTGAACGTTTAGAAGCCTGATTAAATCTCACTTATAGCCCACCGAACATCCGACCGGTCTCTGGGTCAGTACAGCCCTGGACAGTAGAGTTTGTGTTACACAGACCAGACGTTTAGTAATGATGCAATTCATTATAACGTCGACGTCTTGAGTAAGGTTATAGTGTGTTTTAGATAAGGAAAACGCAGTTTTACTATACAGTGAGGCTTTTACTGTGGTACTGTGGTGTAAAGTATGCCATCTGATTTTTTTTCAGGTAACTTCTGCGCGTCTGACCCGTGTCAGAACGGAGGCACGTGTAGCGAGACGGCTCCAGGGTTTGAGTGCACCTGCCTGGGAGGGTGGGAGGGGTGGACCTGCAACCGCTGGATCGGTAAGGATCGCATCTAATATATCGCAATCAACATCAATGATATTCTTCAAGTTGAATAGCCATTTCCTGGTTTATAAAAAAAAATCCGTAGTGCACGTAGTTCGGTGGTTAGCGCCCATACCTCTGGACCGAGAAGGCGGACTTCGAACCCCTGTTGTGTTGCTCACATGGCATGCACGCCACTGGGTGTGGCTGCAGTCCTTCGGGCATGACGTTAAGATGTTGGTCACTGTTTGCTTGTCGAAAAGAGCAAAGGGAATTTCCTAAGTACAATGAACCTGTAAAAACTGTGTCTGTCTTCTCTTCATAGTGTATATCTTCTGTGAGCTAAATTGGTTTGAGATCAATGTCATTTTTCTATGTCAACTGAGTTGCCATGGTGTCTGGATACGTGTTTTGTGACTTGTAGGTCTTCCTCATTTGCATAATTTCTGTGTACACAGATCGTCCGTGTGACTTCAACTTCTGCGAACATGGCGGGACCTGCATGTTGCTGGTGACAGGCGAGAAGTGCTTTTGTACGCTCGGCTGGGACGGCAGAAGCTGTGAAAAAGGTGAGCTTACTTGACCCTTCTATACATGTGCTAAGTCTACTACTGAAAACATCCACACCAAGAGAGTGATATATAGAGAGTTGGAGGATAAAGGTTAAAATCTCACAAGAACTGTGTTAACTTTGTCAATAACGATTTTTAGTTCAGTTCCACAGGGCTTATGATGTACATAGGGGAATGATGTCCCCTTTCTGTTTCAATAGCAGGGTATATATATTTTTCAGAGGGGGTATGCTAGTCCGTCTTCCTTAATTAACGTGCTTGCTGCACCTCTTCAAACGCGGGACCCTTTCACATCCCTTCCGAAAGCCGGGCGCAACCCCAACCGAAATGCCCTGCCCAGGATTGAACTTGACTCTCTCAATAACAACATGACTCTCTGTATTTCAGTGTTCCTTGGCAGCAACGTCGAGACCGGATGGAAGCTGGGCGATTCCGTTGTAAACGGAAACTGGTCGGGCGGTGCCATTCAGACGCTTGACGGGGACTGCTACCAGCCGGATAGGTTCGAGTTCCGCACCTGGAACACTTGTCGGTTCGCCAAAGATGGCGGACAAGCGATCACCAATGAGCAAGCGCACTCCGGGAACTTCTCCTGGCACTTGAAGAGGGGTTCCACGTCCACGTCCGAGGGAACCCCGTTTTCTCCTCCTCTCAGAAAAATAGCCGGTCGAGTCGACAGGGGATACGTGGCCGACGGGAACTCGTTCTACGTATCGTTTTGGTTCAAGATGGCGGGGAGAAGAACCGACGATTCCCGAGTGGCGGTCGTGGCGGCGAATCCCGACGGAACCGTCCGATCGTCCAACTACATGGAGATATTCACGGACGACACATTCGGGTTGGCGGTTCGGACGACCGAGATTTTTCCCAACTACACCTACTGTGCCCGTACCCAGGACTGCTTCCGAAACTCTTACCACCTCATTGTGGGCAACCTACCTCTGTATGAATGGCACCGATTAGACATGACTTTTGTTGCTGAGCCTATAGACTACATGGACAAATGGAAATACGTAGTGGATGAGAAGGCAACCCTGATAGGGGGCGCTTTTCTTGCGGTAGAGAGATTCGATTTTGGCGATCCCTACGAGTATGTTAACCGGATAAAATTCCAACCACAACATAGAAATCAGGACGACGACCATGCAGGTTTTTATTTCGACGACATTTACTACCGAGTGTTTAACTCTAGTGCTCCGGATGTCACACTGGCGGAGTATGGGACCTCGTTCGAAGCACACGACATCCCATAATTCATTTCTGTCAATATCCCATGATTCTGTTCGTCCTCGAGGTGTATCAGAAGATGCCTCCGCCCATGGGGCGTCGCCAAAAAAGTGCCAAGAAGGTTATTAAACACGTAAATGGTTGTTAAAATTGATAACAAACTGTTGCAATTGGGAATACTGTGAACAAAGACAAAGAATACTATTATCATTATAACATAAGTCTAATCAAGTTTATTCGAAAGGTAATGTTGCTGCTACGAGTGTTTCAGAGATATATTTCTTGTCCATGTTATTGTGTTCACTGTATGTACAATGTACCTATTAGCTGTGCGTGTTCAAGCCATTAAACAGTTGAAAGAAACATTTTGCATTTGCCTCCCGACTCTTACTCATCCTAGGCACCCAATTTTAAGACCTTGAATTCATTTTATTCTGTAACTTTTTGTAAAAGTAAGAACTGCTTAGAATAATCATAAATCAACTGAAATTGGTGGTGGTAGTTGCTAAAAGGCTTACGACATAAATGTTACATAATCAAATCTAAAACATTAATTAAGTTCGAAGGTAACGTTAATCGTAGGACTTTATCATCCAACATGTCTTCATCCGTCATCATCTTTTTAACGTACTTTAGCCAATCATCTTTCGCGTGGCGCAATGCATGGATATCACACCACATTATTGAACATGTCGTCATATCCTGTGCCCAAGCGTTGACCAATCACATTCGCCTGACTGAAATGGCCAACTCGGTTGGATGTTTTGCTACACTTGCTGGGCGGCTTTAGGCCTGCGGGTAGAGTCCAGCCGCGGGGGATCTCCACGTTTTGTAGGAAGGCGTCGGCGGTCAGGGTGTTGCCGTGTGGGTTGTAGTTACAACACATGTAGCGTCCGGCCACACCGCACCCGACGCGACGGGAACCCTTCCACACCATCTACAGCAATGGAACAAGTACAGGTCAACGTAATACATGACATGATGGAAACGTTGTGCTTAATGGAGACAAAAGTGCTGTAGTTACAGCACATGTAGCGTCCGGCTACACCGCACCCGACGCGACGGGAGTTCTTCCACACCATCTACAGCAATGGAAGAGATACAGGTCAACGTTACATGATGGGAAAGTTGTGCTTGATGAAGACAAACTGTGCTCTCCTCTCTACATTTCTTACAGACTGGTTGTTTCTTGGTAAAATAAAGTAAAATGAAATAAAACATCCCATGTGAAGACTACATTATATAGTGTGCATTAAACTTTTCATGGATCCCATTGCATACTGGGAGACTCGGGGCACTATGGGTTGACATGATGCTGATGTGGTTTGCCCCTTGAGATTCTGCAGTCTGCGAGCATGCAATGGAAACCGTGATAATCCACCCTAAATTATAAACAAACCAAAATTTAGACCCCCTGTACTAGGGAAAACGTATTCATATTGTTTATGCATATTTTCAATGACTATCTAGACCGCATGGCGTCATTTCAAGATATCAGTGGCTCCCTGTGGTCTGATATATGCCCCCACCCCATCTGCTAACTCCCAATATTGTGTCTGACCTGTGCGAAGTGCGCGATGTTTGCGAAGTTCGGCCCTGGAGAGTCCGGGTGATAGCAGGCGACCACGCTGTACCACGTGTTGACAGCGGCATCGCACGGGACAGCCGGGAACTGGAACAGTTGGTTCTCGTCGTCGCCGCTACCTGGAATGGAATGGAATGGCATGATTTGTAGATACTGTGGTGTAACTAACAATCGGTGTCGGGCGTGGCGTAACTGGTAGAACGCCTGTTTGGCTATATAGGTCCTGAGTTCGATCCCCGCCGTGCCCCCGACGTTGTGCCATTAGAAAAATCTCACTTTCCTTCTTTGTTGCTTGCGCACCGTCGGAATGACATAGCCCTTTCGATGGTTTATATACTTTATAAACAATGTTAAAATAAAATGCGGTGTACATTTGTGTATCATTTAAACTATCACGAAAAGCTTAGCCGGTAAAAACTTTAATAGAGAAAAAAAAATTAAAAGATACCTGTGTCCGCGATCTCGTTGTCACTCGCGAGGTTTTTAGCCCACCTCTCAGCGGAGGTTGCGAGGGCGCGGTCCCACTGCAGCGCATGCGCGTTGTGCAGGCGGCGGTAGCGGTTCATGCGCCACAGGCACACAGGGGTAAACGACTTCACTACAGGTGAAAGATCAGAAATAAAAACAATTCTAGTATAATGTTGTTTTTCTTTAAATTACAAACTGTTTAGTTTTACTAACAAAATGGTATTAGATTGACCTTACAGGGGATCAGCGAGGGACAAAAGCAAAGAATAGACTAGTGGGTAAAATAGAGCCTTCGTTTAGAAAAATTACAAATCAACAAAATTTAATCAGTGCTTACTATTATTAATAAGATATCATGGAGTTAATCGAGCTCTGACGTAAAAGCTCGTGATCGATACAGAATAATAGAGAATTCGTTGAGAAAAATTACGAATCTACAAAAGTTAACCAGTGCTCACTAATGATACAGAATAACGTTAACACACTGTTATCAAATTTCCATTGGGAGAGACCTCAGGTGAAACTGCACTCTTTCATGATGACCCTTCGCATTATCAATCATCATCTCATCACCTCCTATCTGTCTCTATGTAAGTCCTTCGGTGGTACATACCTTCTCCTTGGAAGACACCACAGGCCCCCGTGAGTAGAGGGTCCTGGCACATAGTCACGCCGTTATCCTCAGACACTATAAAGGGACATCAAACGAAGCCTTGTCAATCATATTGTATTTTTCATTTTGTGTTTATTGCAAATGACGACAAAATCATTACACTGGGTCAGTCTAGGCAGCCTAAGCTGCTGACGACTGACCCACAAAGTTACAGCCAACAACTTTAACGTACGATCTGTACGTGTGCAGATCGTCTACAATTTGCGCAGGACAGATGCAGCAAAGAATTCAATGTCAAAATTTAGGAACAAAAAGCACTTTGCATTTTTGACACACAACACTTATTAGTTTTCGTGGTTTTCAGTGCTTAAGCCGACTGGTCAGAAGTATGACTTGGGTTGCACAGTTTCTCTTTCAAAGAAGATTACAAGTATGCATTTCAAATTAAATTTGGTTCGTTCAAGAATGTGCCAAACCACAACTCACGCAACTGGATGACTTTGGAAACGGTCAGACGTTTTAGGTAGCATTCCATACCTTTCGTTCGTGTCTAAAATTATATCCAGTTGCTTGATTACCTGCTATTGGTACATCGTATCACCTGAATGTCTAACCTTCATCAATGCATATTACAACATAGCTTGTAATAAAAAAAAACAATTACCTCCATAAGGACAGATCCTCAAACCGTTGGCTTCCACGGCCAAACCCAGGATAACCACCGCCAACCCGAACACTAGGGACGTCTTCATACTGAGAACGCACTATCCTTTGTGAGAAAACAGCAGCAAAGGCGAACCACTTTATAATGTAGGCTCAAAGCGTCAGAAAATGCGCAGCGTGACGTAACGTTGTGCATAATTTAACAAATTGTCATGGCCATGGCCATGATCTTTATTTGCATGTTCTTGCCCATATGGACTAAATGCAGTAGTTACATAAAACATTTCTGTAAAGAATCTTTACAGTGTCAGTGGGAGAGACAGAACAACTAGGCTATGCTACACTATAAGTACATCTATCGTTTACAAAATAGTCAAATATGTAATGATATGCTATTCTACAATTTATATGTCTCTTTCCTCTTCTTGAAACAAGTGTATATGAATTCACAGAATTTTTGTAGTACATTGTTGTCAGATGATTTCATTATTTATACAAATAGTTCATCATTTACTAACTGTTTAGCTCGAGTATCAAAATTTAGGGCATTAATAAAAGAATTGAAGTAACCTTAAGCACACTCAAGCAGCCGTTTGTCTATCAATTCTTTATCAGTTACGGAGTTAGGTATCAGGGAGAAGGCTAGAAACACTGGCCCCACATTTACCACTATCTTCTTTCACTATCTTCTTAAAAATGAAAACACGCACGAGGTGGGGCCTACCAAAGAAAAACATCACATGCCATCACGATACATGTTGCCCTTGGAATGACACTTGTTGAAAAAATGAAAACACACTTTTACATTGTGCATGTTATGCAGAGATCTAAAGAAGAAACGAGTTACGAGAGTTCGCAAAGTTAACGTGCTATGTCCGCGAAAGAAACCCAAGAGATCCACAAAACATCAGATCTGACATTTGAGTCTCAATATATGCTTATTCACAGGTGATTTTGGGGATCAAGGGACGGAGTCACAACTTGAAAGTGTCTTTCTATAGCTAGCCCAGTACAGCAATAGGTTATAATAAAAAAAGGTTCTGCAAAGCTTGAGGAAACGAGACTTCGATTGGAATATTGATATCACTGAGTAATTGTAGTGAACACCCTGAAGCCAACGTTATTAACAGTACAAACTTATGCTCATTTTCAGAAAAGAGCGCCCGAAGCCCCATAGTTTCTGTTTCATGCAGCATCATTTCTGAGGACGTGTGCACGGTCGACTCGAGGTTATCTACTACGGTTGCGGACTGATCAACTATATTTTGACACCACTTCACGTTCAGTCTATATACATGTATGTCAAAACTTCAAACAACTTACCTTAGGGATGTCTGTTTCACCGTATTGAGTACCAATAAAGTTTCTTCCTCTTTTAATTCTGCTGTCGCAAGCGCTCATCGGCTTCCGTTTCCCCGGTATATCATTGCCTTGCCGAGTGGCTTGCAAGCTGATTGGCCAACGTTATAGATGGTAGTGATCCTTATTGTCGTATGGTTGGTCCGCGAGATCCAATTGGCTTCCTTGCTGATTGGCTAACAATTAAATTGCTGGTGATCATCAATTATTGCTGCAAGGTTCTGTGTTGCGTTAATGGGTATTGTTGAGCCTTGTTGATTTTGCGACTATCTTTCAATGACTTTAATTTTCGCCAGTAAGCCAGTAATGATTACATATATGTCATACTCAAGGATATCCTGTCATATGAAGTGTATGTTTAGACAATCATAAGTCCTCGCATATCGTAGATACTTTATCTAACTCAGTAATGCTCGAATATTGATTCGATTGTATCTGTATGCAGTTGACTCTAAATACAAAAGTGGCGGGCACACACGTTCTCCTGCTTGTACATCATCATTCCGTCTTCCCACATATTTGTAAGAAGTCAAAATCCCAGTCATGTATGTGTATGTAGATACACTAGATTGATACATAGCATGGAATAGACACTCGTAAACCCTTTTACTGTTTGTACTAGTACTCTTACAATTAGCCTACGGGTATGACTTTGCAAATAAAAAAAACTATTCATATCAAATATCATATAATATCATATCATATCACAAAGATAGATTTATGACAGCAACTTCTCTTGAATACATTCTTGGGATGGTCTTGGATGTGTTGTGCAAAATGCAACTGTCTGTGATGGAAACAGATGTCGGTCGTGTATCCTTCTTGATGGTCTATTTTGTCACAGCCTCATGAAGAATTCTATAACTAGAAGGGTAACATTTCAACAAATGTGCAATATCTACCTTCGCATGGTCTAGCCTAACATATAATATATATCCACGGTTGTTTATACCGTAGAACCAATAGTGTAAATGACATGCTAGACCCTTTATGTTGGTGTATCCATACCTATAGATATCCAAATATATGTGTTAGGTTGTACTGTAAGTAGTTGTTATACATGTAGACCTTACGAAAGTCGCTGTACTTTTGTCGTGTCGATAAAGATTGTTGTTGTTGTATAACTATTTCTTCTTCTTCTATAATAACATTCATAATTCATTCTGTCCTGCTACTTGCTACTTGCCTTATGACAGGGATTTTTAGCAGTGCGCATGGCGTAACAAGTGACCAGGACGAATGTGACGTCACCTTGTTTCGTAATAAAATTTCGCCATGAGTCATAAAGAGGGACAAAAGTCGTCACAAAGCCTACATACATTGACTTTGTTCTAGAACAATGTACGACAAATGCGCGTCATATATAGGCTTGGAACAACCTTCCGTTACGACGTTCCATAGAAACGGAAGCACAAACAAATAAACAGCTCGCTGTTGTTGTTGTTGTTCGTCCGCGAGAGTAGCTTGTATGCTGCAGTGTGGGAAGCGACGACAACCGTACAGGTATGTAAATAACCTTGTTTACTTTTACATTACCTTTGTTGACATTACAAAAATTTATCTTAAACCATACATAATGCGTGGGGGTTGATATCTGTCTCTATATAGCCGGTATTCGGCGTAACACACCAGCTTCTGTATCTGTATCTATATAGCCGGTATAACCGCCCTTCGGTGTAACACACCAGCCTCTGTATCTGTATCTATATAGCCGGTATATCCGAGCTTCGGCGTAACACAGCAGCATATATACCTGTCCTTGGTACTGATCTGCATTCATGGGAATGTAAGCGACGTCTTGACTCTGGTATTGACACTTGTATACACTTTGCAAATGACTATATATACTTTGCTTTACATGTGCTCATTATAAACAACACCTGTCCTTGGTGCTGATCTATGCTCACCTTTATGGTAATACAAATCAATCAAAAGTAATTTATCCTACAGGTCATTCTAGTAAAAGTTTTTAATCGGATAATATGTATCCGTCCGTGACAAAGTGTAATAAAAACTGAGACAAAACAGGAAGATGATAATCTCCAAGCAGATCCTACGGTAGCATAAGATAGTATCAAAGGCTGGCAAAAGAGTAAAGCCGGCCTATGAGTGTGTTTCGCTACCCCGGTGACCGTCTGAGTCTCTTTGGCCGGCTATACTCCTTGGCCAGCTTTGATACTATCTTGTGGCATCGTAGGAACTGCTTGGAGATTAGAAGATGAAACCTTGTTGTGAAAGTTTGCCTACGTCTCTCAGTACTGTACTGGTTTTGATTGTTCGTACACAATGGACATTGAATTACGTTACAATAACATCGATCGTATTTCAGCCTGGTTACCACGGTTACGCCACTTCATTGGCCACGTTTCCCAAATATGGCAAGTGAGCAGTCTCCAGGAACCAAGGATGTACGTCCCAAGAAACAGTACATCGCCGGTTTCCTGGATCAGGCTACGTCAGCGATCAAGTTGAAGCTCAAGCACATGGCCGAGGCCAACAAGAGGGGATTCACCATATCCAAAGTCACTGACTCTTACATCGGCTTATTGATCAAAATCTCCAACACAAAGATTGTGGTGAGCGTTCGTCTAGAGGACATATGTACGCAGTGCTACAAGGAGAATTTGTTTGGCGACAAGACGAGGCGGAAGAAGATAGAGCAAGCCGCAGCGCCGTATCTCAGACCTTTGGTCCATTCTGACTTCTATACGTCGCACCCTTACATCTATCCGTACATCATACCCATGTGCAGACTGAATACGAAGATATTCTACGTGGAGACGGACTGGATAGATACAGAGCTGCAGCTGTTACTCGGGATGCAGATACGAAAGCCGGAAGGGTCGCAGGATCCTCGTTTAAAAATCAGCGACGCTTCGCGATGGACGTGCAGCGCTGAGAACTTCTCCGCAATAGCAGGCGCTAATATGGTGGCCGCAAATTGGGTAAAGTCGTTTGAAGAAAAGGAGGAAGGTGTTCTGATGTCTGTAATGACCCCTCCTGATCTTGCTTGTGGGCTGCTGTACGCGTTTCACATATTGTACAAAGAAGGGGCCGAAGACATGCCGAAGCCAAAAGGAGAAGGGGACATAGTCGCTGTTCTTCCCGTTCCAACTGTCTTTCTTCTTACGACCTCCAAAAACTACGCGGGGTTGCGTTACGTGGGGAAAGAGGTGCTACGTTTCGTGGATGACCCGGAAGTGATTACCACCAAGGCCATGCGGATGACTAGGCACGTGGATAAGTCCTGCTCAGCTTCATGTAAATCACACCGTTTCCGGTTGTACCGCCCGAACGTGACGTCAGAAGAAGGTTCGGTTCCGGAAAATGCCGAACAGTTGGACCTGCTATCCGATGCTTTGGAAAAGATTCGACGGGGAAATGACGCAAAGAACGCACCAGAGAAAGAGATAAAAGAAGAGGTTGACGAGGGTTGTATTACTGACGACTCCAGTGACGATGAAGATCCTTCTGAAGTGGATCTGTTGCAAGAGTTGAAAGAAACGCAGCAAGAACTCGAAGAAAAGAAAGTGAACATACGAAAAGTGGTCAAACGGATACTTGCTCAGACAAATTTAGCAAAAGAAACCATTGATAAGATCGACAAATTCAAGACAGCACTACTAGAGGAACTAGCGTCTGACGATACAGTTCAGAGTCTGTTCAACCAGTGGAATACATCGCATCTAGAACTACAAGATCTCGAACAACAGAAAGCAGACGTCAAACAGATAATTGCCCAGGGCAAACGCATTGAACGGATAGAAGAGGTCCTTGACTCTAATGATATACAAATGGTGAATGTAATACTAGAAGAGGAACTAGCGTTAAAATCCCAAAGGCAAGCTGAGAGCCAAACCACCAAACCCTTTGAACCAAACGTGGCAGAACATGGGAACAGTGGAATGTCGTCTGAAGAAGAGAAGAGTAGACACTCTTCAGAGGAATATTACGACGCTATTGACGCCATCAATGCATCCACTATTGACCCCACTCAACATACCCTTCCTGGGAAAAACGAAACAGTGAGCAACTCAGTTGCTGGTCGATATCTGCAGCAAACACAAACAACCAGTGATGAGACCAGGAACGTGTTCAGTACTGATGGCACTAGTGTACAGGATGATACCCTGGTCCAAACCTATGCTAATGATTGGTTTGAAGGCACTGCAGAAAGAGGAGGGGTTGCAAAACATATCCAGGCTTTTGAGAACATGGCTGGTACGCGGCATAGCTATGCGTCTAGCCGTGCCTCCTCTCGTTCTGTGGCGGTGGTACCACCGATACCCAGAGAGTTGAACGATTCAGACCTTAGAAACCGAAGCGTTAACGGGGAGACACTGGACTCTAGTCTCAGTAGCGAGGAAGACGCGACGATGACGTCATGGCTGAAGCGATGTTGTTCCACTCCGACGGCGGGGAGGGGTCGGGCACGAGGACGGGTTGAAAGGACCACGCCTCCCGGTGTAGGGATGGAGAGGAACAGTCTTACATCTGGCAATTCCAGTAGCAACGTTTCGGTGCTACCTCTGGTCCGGACCCCTAGCATTTCAAACGGATCGCTAGGCGGAAATGACGGTGATAACACGTCACAGTCTTCGATCAATGAGCGGGAGGATAGCGCCGGCGCATCTGGTTGGGGGTCTTGGCTAGGAAAGACATTGTCTGGCAAAGTCAAGAAACAAGTCTTGTCGTTCTTCGGGCTCAAGAAGGAAGACGCCTCAAAAGGAGCCGACCTCACAGTCGCCATAGCCGAGGAACTGGATCCCCATAACCCTTCCATCATACAAAGCAACCAAGCATCGCTGTTTACGTCCCCAACCATCTGCATCTCCGAGCCGCCACGATCCCCAAACACGGTGGGCACCACGGAGTCGCCGACGGCGTCCGGTGGAGTTTCCGCGGGGAGTTTGAGTCGGGAGATCCGGCACTGCCTGGACGGCACCGTGGACTTAGTGTACAGCGAAGACAAGCGGCATCAGTTGCTAGACAGCGCAGGCGGCGACGCGCACAAGCGTTACCGCATCGAACCCGATTCTAGCATCCCCCATTCCACCAACAAAGCCGATGTGAGCCGAGAGATCCGACACTGTCTGGACGGTACAGTTGACGTCGTTTACAGCGAAGATAAATGGCACACGTTGCTCAACGGAACTGGGAACACCCATAAGCGTTACCGCATCGACCCCAACCCTGACGCGCCCCCGACCTCCAGTGCGGTAGATAAAATGAACCGTCCCTCCTCTACCGAACATTCAGATACTCCACAGCAAAAGGGGTCTAACGCCAACAGCAAGTCCGACACACAAGGAGCTTTCAAATTCCCTCCAATACGCAAGATAGCCGACTTTCAAAATGGCGGTGTCGCGTCCACCGACCAACCGTTGTCCAAGGCGATCGCGGCGTCCTTAGCAACAAAATGGCCGTCAGTAAAGAGCGCACTCGATGATGAAGACATCAAGACGGGTGCATGTGCAACAGGCGGAATTGATCTATTCTCAAGACCATTTGCTAAAAGCGTGGAAAATAAAGCCAAAAGTTTGAGCCAAGACTTGACGAAGTGGGTCGAGACTCATGGAGGGGCAAGAGGAGATGGTGGCGTTGCCAAAAACAAGAAAACAAAAGAGATGGCGCCCCGAGAAGTGACAATGGCAAAGAAGAAGATGGCCGCGAGGATACCGGTGTTTCTCTCGGCGAAGGAGGCGGGCGCGACCGAAGAGGCTCTGAGGATTGCGTCGGAGATTGCCGAAGAGAGCCCGATCAAGACGACGCTGTGTGCGAAGCTGTGCTTCCAGTGCGGCGCCCTAAGATCGGCAGGGGGCGTTGCTAAACTTCGGCGATGCAACGGCTGTGGCATAGCCATGTACTGTTCACGGTAAGTGATTCTACCACTGTGCTGCACAACATTCTAGGGCACATCCGAAAATAGTTTCATGAGGTTGGTAGATCATAGGACATAAGAGTTTTCTTTAACACAACCAGTGTTCTCGCCGCAAAACATGCAAAAGCGCCACCTACATCGGCTACAAATAGCGGCGAGAAGCAGAACTCCAGTTAGAAGCTCTGAGGAAGATGTCTGACAGACATCGAAACGTCAGCAGGTGAGAAAAACCGGTTGTGCTAAAGAAAACTCTTATGTCCTATTCTAGGGTACAGTCTAGATTATCCCAGGGAATATTCTTGGTAGGGGCATAGTCTAGGCTGCTACACCAGTATGGCTATTACGTCAACACCAGGGTCATGAACAGTGAACAAACTGATAAGACGGTTCACGACTTGAACCACACATACACAGTGTCATGCCCTGTGGATAATATGTCTTTGGAACAATAACTATGTCTACGTGTATGAGAGCATACCAGGAGCGCACACAGTGCTGAAGAAATGGGCTACCTGCGACGCAGATCCGTTTACACGAGGTTGGGCGGCGCCGCAGACTCCCCGCAGAGCGTCGTAAGTCACCTCCGGAGGTGCCACACTGCGTCGCGCCGCAGCGCGTCGTTTTCGCTTTCCCCGTGTAAAAGCGAAAACGACGCGCTGCAAATTGTTCGGTTGACATTTCCTTGAGCTTCAATGATAGCATCGGCATACAATAAAATCGGCAGCAAAGAAGGCTGCCCGTTGAATGTCCATGCCCGGCGCTGCACGTATGCGCAAGTAGACAACAAAAATCATCATCTGTCAAATGAACAACAACAACAGAACTTGTTTTATGATCCCGCCATTTTGAAAACGCGCGTTGTTAGATGTCACGGCGGGTCACCAGAGTTCACGGCAACGCGACGCACTGTGGTGTGTCGCGACGCGCTGCGGCGCGCCCCAGGGTTGTGTGTAAAACGACAACTATCCTACGTCACTGTCCTAGGACAAACGACGTACGTCGTTCAAAGTGCCTCGTGTAAATTGGGCCATAGTCTGGGCTGCTACACCGGTATGACCATTACGTCAGCATCAGGGTCTTGAACAGTGAACAAACTGATAAGACGTCTCACTACTTGAACCACGCATACGCAGTGTCGTGTATTGTGGAAAATATGTCAAAGGTGGAGACACATGAGACAAAGAAAAATACGTCCCAACAGGTAACAAGCGTAAGTCAAGTACTGTTTGCAAGTTGTAGTCCTTCTTTGAGCTTGCGCATTCAAAGTTCAAATCCTGAATTGGCCTATACAGTTGTGAAATTCGATGCTGCATAACATACCAGTATATAGTCTATATCATACACGGGTATATTCTGGGTAGGGGTATAGTCTGAGCTGCTACAATGGTATGGATGTCATTTCAGCACCGAGGTTGTGGATGGTATACAAAGCGTTTAAATGCACTGATTATGCTTATAATCAGTGAAAGGAGCAGTTCTTTAAAAGACCCATTTTGACAACACAAAATACTTTATATAGCTATTTAATAACTGAAAGGTGTGAACTATTGTTCTGGGCTTGTCTGGTCAAAAACACAAGGCAGTACGGATAATTGTATCATAAAGGGTGTACAGTATGCCATTTCTAATCTTCTTGTTGTTGTTTCAGTGCTTGTCAGCAGAAACACCGACGCCAGCACAGGCCCAAGTGCCGGACCCTTGTCTGCAACAAGGACAAGTTTGTCGTCTACATACAGCTGTAATCAACCATAATGTACACCACATTTGTTTTGCCCCTAACACGTTTTCTTCTCAAGGACAACCCATGTGATAGACATCTTTCTGCATCACATTTTTCTGTATCACACTTAATAGAAAAATTCTGTAACCTTGGATTACAGTAGATTTTGTAAATTTGCAGTGGTTTTATGTTCACGGTTTTTAGACAACACCTGAAAAGTCTGTTAGAAATGCACTTAGTGCGCCTTACCTTCCTTCTAAAATCAATGAATACCCCCCGAACACAAAGTCCCCCCAAATCTAAATGAATTTACTATACCATACCATTTGCCTTGCAGATAAGTTTGGGACATCTGCTAAAAGGATAGTGCGGCAACTATACATTACTAGCTTATGTTGCATTTGAACAGCACCAGCTACTTGTATAGTGTATTCAATTATCAAAGTTATAGCAAAGTCAACAAAACTCAGAATCCAATGCCAACATGTATGTAAGAACAGAGTAGAATGTCAAAATATCATGATCATGATGATTCCAACACATTTGCTGTGTCTATTTGTGTCAATAAAATTGTGAAAAATCCACCAGTCCTATGTGTGTTAGTGTTCCAGAACAGATACTGTAATATCTTCATCTTTGTTTTGCCATTTGCTTTAGGATTTGATGATAGCACATGCAAACTTTGGCAACATGTTGAAGATTGAAAACATTCCATGGCAACGGTAGAAAAACCTTACAGAACTAACCCTAAGGTTTCACAATTAACAGTAGATGTACGAGAAAGTGATAGACGGTTATATTCAATTTCTCTGAACGATTCTCAGCAACTTTTACTTTCCAGCTTTATAAAGCAGACCTTTGCAAGTAGCCATTTGCTTAAGACAACGGCACTCTAGCAAGAAGTAACTACAGTTCCCATGCAAGATGCTTATAGGCAACAGTGTCACTTATTAGGTACGTATGTCTGCTAGCCTAAAGTACTTGGCCACTGATGCCACATCTTTTTATTGGCTCTCTTGTTGAATTACTGGTGAACAATCCGACGCTGGAGGCAAAGGTCTTCTGCTAGCCAGAGGTAGATTTTCTTCCAGAAGGAAACACAGAAAAGACAGAAAATGAAGCAAAATGATTAGAATGAAAGTATTTAGTCAACGAGCAGAGAAATAGTCTGCTAAAATCCTTAAAAAACTAACTTGAAGATTCTGATTGATCCACACATAAAGATTCCATACTAGAACTTGGAGCAGACTCTGTTGTTGTTTATTTGCAGCACACAAGCGACAACACCAAGGGAAGCAGTAGATGATATCAAAAACAGAAAATCTGTACATATTGGGCCATTTCCAGGTATTGCCCCTTCACCATGTATTGTTCTTGTAGTTGAAATGTCCAGATAGATAACTGAAGTATTCAAAATGGTCCTAAGTATGATAAAAGGAAGTTAGGAATTAAATGAATATCATTTAAGTCCTAACTTACCTAACATTTTGGATACTTTGGAGTAACAGTTAGGCCAAATATATAGCCCTGAAAAGTTGTCTCTAATCATGGGTCAACAACTTTACTCTGGGCTCTTTCTTAAAAATCAATGCATAGTAATTTTATGCCATGTTGCTTTTGCATTCCATTGCTTTTGGGCAAACCTGTCGTAAAAACTTGTCTTTATTGTTTGTCCTGGACATAACAAAAGTGAAAGGTACCAAACTTGGCTCTCTATTTGCAGTTTGTGTGAGATCTATTAAAACTTACGTCACCTGAATAGCAACCAAAAATGTGTCAGAAATTCCAAAGTTCTTACTAAAATGTTCATTCAAACATTTCTGTCAAATGTTAATACATAATTCCATGCCTTTTTGGAGCTTCATGCTTGGTGCAATGACATTAGGCTTGTACTTCCTTGACAAGTAAAGTCAAGATATTACTTGTACTTCCTTGACAAGTAAAGTCCCATTTTGTTTTCAGTTTGACACTTAAAACCAGAATCAGAAGCATTTATTTACAAACAGGAGTTTGAGCTTGTGTTGTGGGGAGCATGTTTGGGCCGAACCATTGCTGTTTGAGGGGAGACAAGCATCTGCAGTTGGATCCCTACTTCGCCTTTTTGCCGCCTTGTGTCGGAGGGTTGAACTTGAAGAAGATAATGTCACCATCGTCGACGATGTAGTTCCTTCCCTGTTGCCTGTACTTTCCTGCAGACTGTAGATTGGAAAATAAATCAGACCAAAGTCAATGACATTTGAATGAACTTGAAACTGTAAGCACATAGAATTGATTCTAAGATCATGTGTATGTTCTGTGTAATCTGAAATTCTGAAAAGTGAGCTGTATTTAGTCCTTAACAAATTTTTGAGGGCAAGGTGTATGTTGGAATGTCATGTATCTGTATGATGCGCTAGTTTCAGTCATGACCAAATTTCTTTATTTTCTAGCGGTCTTTGAGTGTTGTAATCTGCAAACCATGGATGCTTTGTTTGTTTCAGAATTCAGTCTTGGCCAAAATTCCTGTAGACTGTAGATTAGAAAATAGATTAGAACATGGAGATTATTATATGCCAAAAGCAGTTACTCAAGCAACTGGATATGATTTTGGACACGGTCAGACGTTTCAAACAACCATCCGGTGTCTTTACTCGGTGAAACTGTCTGAAATGTCTGACATAATTATCCAGTTGCTTGAGTAACTGCTTTTTGGTGTACCTTATTAGCCTGGAATCCAGCCGTATTGTGCTTTGGTCGCTCCCCTGAGGTTCGCTTCCTGCCAATACGACTGGCCTTCGTTACCATTCGAACGATCGGCATTTGAATATTCGCAGATTTTATCTGCGAGATTTATGTTTGGCTGTTAGCTCCAAGTTTACAGTTTGTAATCGAACGGAACACTACTTCTATCTTTCCCGCGAACTTTTCAGTATCACAACAACAGATCACGCTAGAAATAGCGCCTCGCGATTGGTGTTCTTCTCTCAGAGGTCATCCAATCAGCAAAGAGAAACAAATATGAATATTCATGAGTCTCCTCATTAGTGACGTAAGGGCCAATCGTTCCAATCGTAACGAATGCCAGACGTGTTCGCACAGGAAGCAGAGCGACCAAAGCACAACACGGCTGGATTCCAGGCTAGTACCTTATCACCTGCATGTCTAACCTTAATAACCCTGTCACATTATCCACGATCTTCGGGCGTATCGATGGAAGATCGGCCATATTTAAGATCGACAGAGGGTTCCTCGTATTTTTCACCTGAAAACCGTCCCTGTCACATATAAGCCATACTATGTACCTTGTACAACTGTTGTGCAATAAAGTTATTGTCATAAGCGAGACTCAGGAGATTGCCCCAGCACCATTGTCCGATCGATTTCAGTCAAATGTGACAGGGGTGTTATCGACGTACCAATAAGTTGAAATTTAAAAGATTTGATATTTGACCTTGACCGCTGCTTCGTTCCCCTCCTCCTTGAAGTCCTCAAACTTCATGACCTCCGCCATGATGAACCCCTTCTCCATGTCGCTATGGATCCTCCCTGCCGCCTGGGGGGCCTTGGTGCCCTTCTGGATGACCCAGGCCTTGACCTCATCAGGCCCGCAGGTGAAGAAATACTCCAGGTTGAGGGCCTTGAATCCATCCACGATGATCTTGTCCAGGACACTGCAGACATTCAGATTCAGCTTTATTGGTTCTTGGCATGGCAAATGACATTATAAATGCCACATGAAATGTGCCAAAGAATTACATTCCATAATATCCTAAAAGTTGTTACAATTCACAAACATACATAATCACATTTTGTTTAAAAAACCTAGACACTGGATTAAATATAGCAGTGGCAGAGAGACAAGTGGACATAACTCTATTAGCAAACAATAACGTACGTAGAACATACAAGAAAAAAGTAACTGCATGTATATTCTGTACAGACGCAGTACAATTGCCACAGAATCGCCATCTTGATAGAGCAATAGAGACATAGTGTGAAAAATTCAAATGAATATGACAAAGTCTATAACACCTTATTGACAAGATTCTTGAGATATTTGTTTTTTTTTCAATGTCCTAACCCCAAAAAATTGCTGGTTGTTTTTACTCAAGAATTTCAAAATGCTGTGTATAGTGCAGTTCTTTTAACATTATTTTACCACATGGTCATAAATGTAACTGATGCATATAAGCCTGACACAAAAAGTTTAAATTTTGGAGAACAATGTTACATCATCTATTACATTAGGTAATATGTCACTGGAAAGCTTGTTCATTATTCTTTGCAATGATACCCCATTCAGTAAAAGTTGGTTAACAACCATGGCTGTTTTTGTGAGTGGCTTACAAAAAAGTGCATACATTTCTCCTTAACACGTTAATGAAGGTTAGACATCCAGGTAAACAATATTCAAATACAAGCCAATCTCTACAACTGGATAAAAAAAACGGATATTTACTTCTGGACGTTTCGAGTGACATCCATCACTCTTCTTCAGCGTCACTAGAATGAACTAGCAGAACAATTCAATACAAGTACAGCTAACTTTCAAAAAATGTTCTTAAAACATAATATTGTAAACAATTATGAAATATCCATATTAATGTTAAAAGAATACATCACTAAACATGGTACATTTGTATATTGATGAACACTGACCTTGTTGCGCCCACTTCCTTCGCATACTTTTCTCGTTCTTCGTCTGTCTCCATTTCCAGCATTTTCAGCTCGAAGGCAGCACTGAACGGGATCGCTCGCGCACCCTTGTCGTTTTCATCAATCCACTGCTTCATCTTCACAAGCCTGAGATAGAAAAATAATAATTTCATGCTTGATGGAAACAAAGAGTTTTAGTGCTCAACATAACAGTTGTGCTTCCGAAAATCGTTTCATCAGGTTGGCAGAATATAGGATATAAGAGAATTCTTTTTAAACAACCAGCAGTTACTTACATTTACATGTCGAAGCTTCTAAAAGCACCACCTACATCGGCTACATATAGCGGTGAGAAGCAGAACTCCAATTAGAAGCTCTGACGAAGGTGTCTAAGAGACATCGAAACGTAAGCAATGTAAGTAACTGCTGGTTGTGTAAAAAGAATTCTCTTCTATCCTATAACAGTTGTGTATTGTTTTAAAGTGCTTATAAGACCAATTTTTTCTATCAACTTCAAGAAGAACAGTATCATTAATAAGTATGAGCTTGGATGATTTGAAGTTCAATAATATTAGAAGGGAGTATATTTAGCACAAATGTCTATGATCTGGGAATATATCAATTACGGTATTATTGAATTTAATCGGACAAATGTTTTTCTTTTATATTATTGGGGACACAAGCACTTTAGGTTGAAGACTTTGGGTTGAATCTCAGCATACGGAGTCTCCGAATACCGAGCCATGCTCAGCCTCACCACTTGTTTTTCTTGCGGATGTAGTCCTTCTCCGACAGGTTTATCAGATAGATCATCGGCTTGGAGGTGATGAGAAGATGTTTGTTCAGGATCTCGATCTGTAAACAAATAAATAAACAAACAAACAAGACAATCAGAGATGGCAGACGTCACCCCTTTACCCATATTGCTTTGCAGTTCCACAGACAAGTTCAGTTCAGTTCATCCTTTTGTGTACAAGGTGCCACGAACCACAGACAAAAGTACCAACATTGTGTAGGTATGGCAGTGAATTGTATGTCTTTTCAATAATTCAGTATAAGGTAATCTAATGGAAAATCTTAAGTCTATTTCCAGGGTCTTCTATTTTTCCCAAAGAAACACATAAAATTTTACATATAGTATTCAATAGCAAAGCATGATCAGCATGCATGACTTCAAGGTACATTGAGGTATACATGTATGTACTCTGACTTTTTCAGACCGTTTCAGAAAATTCCTAATTTTCAAAGACAAACAAAGTGACAGTAGCTTACCTCTTGAGCACTCCATTCCACAAAGCGAACAGGTTTCTTCTCTTCCGTTAGGAGGGTCTGAACTTTTAGTAAACATTCCTGCAGCAAATAGAGACACAAACACTTCATGATAACAGATTGAAATTAACTGTAAAATGCCTTCAACCTGATGCCATAAACCAAACACTGTCACATCACACATCTTGACATTAAACAACACTGTGGATCAAAATTGAACTCCAATTTCAGATGAAAAAATTTTGATTACCCAAATTTTTTACCAACACAGATGACAACAACTTTTTAAGTTGTAAAACGATAGTCTTAAAATAATAAAGAAAAGAACACTGAATACTGTAAAAAGCATCATTTTCTTGTCTCTTCATGACTGTATGTGCTACGGTAAGGTTTGAATTTCTGTTTGTCACTCAAGCAAGGAAGCTCCCTCTTCTGAGAAAGAAAAGAACTGCACCTTACAGGAAGACAGTAAAGTGGCAAACCAAACAGGAACAGAAAGTCCAGCACAACCAAACGTTTCCGCTTCAGAAGAGAACAACAGAAAAACAGGCGTTTTTTTACAGTACTCACGTATTCCGGTCTCTGTTGCTTATTCCCCCCGCGAATGCATGTCTTCTCCATCTTGGAGACTTGCGATTCCGCATATTCGATATCCTTCATCCTCACCTCGTCATGGATGATTTCCATGTCGCGTACGGGATTGACGTCCCCCTCGACATGCGTTACATCGTCATCTTCGAACGCTCCTTTTTTACGGAGAGAACACAAGGCTGTTAATACTTACATATTCGGGTCTCTGGCTCTTGGTTTGTTTGCTGGTTTTCTCCAGTTTGGAGACCCTGTCATTGAGGTACTCCAGGTCTTTCATGCGGAGTTCCTCCCAAATGGTTTCCATGTCACGTACAGGGTTCACGTCTCCGTCCACATGAACTATGTCCTCGTCCTCAAAAGCTCCTTTTGGTTTGGGATGAAGACAGGGCATTGAATAACACAAACCATGACGAAAGTACATGTAGGTGTCCTCTCTCTATTTGTTTATTATTGTTTGTTTAAAGTTGTTTTACTTAGATCGCCATTATTTAGTGGTACACAGTTTGGTTTCTGTTTACGATACAATCAAATGACATGTAAAAGAGCAAAAACTATTTGTAAACAGAAAGTCCAGCACGGGGTTCACATCTCCGTCCACATGCACTATGTCCTCGTCCTCAAAAGCTCCTTTTGGTTTGGGATGAAGACAGGGCATTGAATAACACAAACCGTGACTAAAGTATATGTAGGTGCCCTCTATTTGTTTATTATTGTTTCTTTAAATTTGTTTTACTTGGATCTCCATTACATGTAGCGGTACACAGTTTGGTTTCTGTTTACAATACAATTAAGTGACATGCAAAAGAGCAAAATGCAGGAGAGGTCAGAGGTCATCATTGAGTTCTCTACCATGAAATGCTTATGTCAGAGTAATGAGTAACAAACATGTCTCCATTCCTGAGAAGTTGCCAAAAAAATAACATAAATATACCAAAAGATGATTTATGTTTATGGACAAACTTTGTCACAAAGCCTCAGGAGTGGAGGCACTTTTTAACAGTAAGGCTTGAAGGAATGCTGCTCCTACTTGTCATATGGAAGATGGCGTCCGTTGCCTTGATGTGCGACAGGAAGGCGTTTCCTAACCCTTGACCTTCGTGTGCGCCCCTAACCAGTCCTGCTATGTCCGTCACTAGCAGGAAGGCTGGCACTTTGCTGGAGAAAAGAGAGAAAGAAATGTTTCTAAGTAATCCAGTTAGTTTTGAAGATATTCTGTATAACATCAGATGGTTTTAAACAGGGCCGTCTCCAGCTTTGATCATGCTGTTGATAATTCTAGTTGTTAAAAAATATCAATTTCACATCATGAACTTTAGATTTTGGGGACAAATGAAGCACATTTTTCGTGATGTAGCAAGCAAATTTCTATCCCAGGGTGGAAGGACAGGTCCTGGAGACAGCCCTAGCTCTAATCTACTAGTTTTGTACAAATGTATGTGACAGTCTGATTAAAGGAAAATAAAGAAGTGCCATTCTAGTCCCGTACCTTGCAGGCTTGTGGAAGTCACACAACCAATGCCATCTGTCATCAGGTACGGGTACCCTGCCTGAAATGGACGTTTCTTTGTGTTATTGGAAAGTACAAAAATGTATCAAGCAAAGATATATTTGTGAACTTCCAACTGAAACCATTACAGAAATGAAAAACCTTTGTATGATACCATGTCTTTAGAATGTGTGCTTTGTACATACAAACATACATGTATAACATTAGTTACAACAAAACTAGAATTACAATAGAAGATGTACCGTGAATGAAAACATGTCATAATACTTCAGATGAATCATCAACACATTTTCAACATTACATACTTACTAAATAGCAAACAATTGTTAATTTTAGTTTAACATATTATAAATTTGCTTATTAGAGATGCAGAAAAGATGTACTTACTCTCATTGGGGTCTGGAGGTAAATAGGAATTTCCAACATGAAAAAACAAGAAATATGTATGAGGCAAAATGATCATGAAGTTTTCCTATCTAAGCATGTCATCTGACAAAGAGTTACATCTGTTACTCATATACAACCTGCGTACTCATTCTTTAAAAGATTAATGCACATGCTAACATTCAATACACATTATCAAGGAACTCATCATCCTTTACAGCCTTGTTTTTTTTTTTACAGAATCCCCCAAATACTTGAATATAACAGTACTCATCTCTTAGCAGAGCAAGGCTATGTTGGTGCATGTAGTAGTTACAGCCTTGTTTTTTTCACAAGAATCCCCCAAGTAATTGAATATAACAGTAATAATCTTGTATTAGCAGAGCAAGGCTATGTTGGTTCATGTAGTAGTACTTAATTCTAGATGTTGTATATATCTCCTGGGAATACTGACCTATAGTGCAGAAGGGGAAGTTTTCCGCTGACGCCTGACTTTTTGTCAGCACGTTGAAGAACGTTGACTTGCTGTTGGGAGAAGAGAGGAAACAATTACAACATTTTAGGGGAGACATGTTTTGTCCTTTAATACATATCAAAGATATCTACTATGACTTTGCAAAAAATGGAATATTCAATATTCAATCATCAATGATTATATTTTATTTGAATATGATATACATACTACCCTTCAAATGTGATATGTATCTCCAAGCAGATGTTGGGTCCAACTCAGTATCTTAGGGATTTTTTTTACTTCATGTTTTCTACAGAGAAGGTAAAGGGAAAAATTTGACATACTACAAAGACATGTAAAACACTAAGATAGGTCCTATATCTGCTTGGAGAACTATGTATCCTATAGTCAGCTTGACGTAATACTAACCCAACATTGGGCAATCCCACAATGCCCACTTTCAGGGATGTACCAACTCTCCCGATCAGTGGGGGTGGTTTGGGTTCTTCTCCCTTCTTCTTTGGTGGCATCTTTTACCTACAAAAATACAAAAAGCAACACAAAAAGGTGATATTTAAAAAAATGATAGCCCAACTGAACAGCTGTGATATGTATGACAGAAGGCTTAAAGTACACTTAAAGGTGCTCAATGTATTAGGCCTAGGAAAAAAAATGTTGTGTTTCCTGTTTCCCGACCGACCCTAGAAAAACATGCCGACCCTCGACTTTTTTTTGGGTCCAGGGCTCCTGACTGCATTCCCCTGATGCCACCAGATCTGTAACCACAGTCGCACAGTGCGACCTCTTACAATTAATCATCATTTATCATCCAGCCAAGTAGAATCTTTGCAGGGAAAGGCTGTCCCTGCCAGGTGTCAGTTTCTTCCCTTGACAGGGATGGTCAGCAGGGGGGTCACACCTCATTAAGGTCTGCCATGTGTCTGTACTGTCTTCAATAACATGTACCAAGGAGGTTTAAAAAATGTTTTTCCACTGGACGTTTATTTATTCCCTTTGTGAGTTTGTCCAAACAGATGGGGAAATTTGAGAGTATACATGATATATATATATATTGGTTTGGCCAAGGAGATTTCATGTATAGGAAATAACTTCCTTGGTATAGTATGGTATGGTATGATAGCTATGACAGCATAAGTGGAGGTCCAGTAGGCAGTAACAAAACTTTTGTAACATGACTTTTTAGACAACAATGTTGCAGCCCTGAGACAGTGAACAAGTAGGCCTTTATAACAAAAATTGTTAGGGTGGAAAGAAAACATTCTTGAGATATGATCTTGGTGTTGGAGAGTGGCCTGCACTATTTCCATTTTCAGTTCAATTTCACCCATTTTGTGACACACTTGTACTTTTATACTTATTTGTGGTTCATTTTTTTTTCAATTTAAATGGTAATTTGGGATTATCAGTCATGAAGTTCATATTTTTTGGGACGGATGGGGTAATATTTTTTTCTGTCCCAACAAGCAAATTTCAGACAGAGGGACGGGTCCTGGAGACAGCCCTGCTGGTAACATTCGTTGAAGAGCAGGACATTCTCAAAGTGACATTTGCAATCTACTTGTGTGTTTGTAGAATTTGTTCCTGTGCTATCATGCAGTTCAGTTTTACTTTGTAAACTGTATTTGCCAGGCCACAGTCAGGCTATAGAGTTGGGACCAAAGTCTTTATAAAAAAAAAAAAAAAAGAAGATAATCCCTACCTACCGACCCTAGTTTTTTCAGGACTGAAACAGGAAACACAACATTTTTTTTCCTAGGCCTTAAAGATTTCACTAACAAAACTGAAAATATTCTGGATATGAAAATCTCCATTTTATCAACATTTACAGGCACAGTTAGGACATTGCATTGCTTAGTAAATACCAATTTCTGTCTTAAAGAACAGACTTATTTTGAGTGGTACAAATAAATACAACCTACCTACAACTAAACATTGAAGATATATGTTACCAAGGAGGTTACCGAACCACAATCTGACTTGCTACTAGCTCAACTTTGGCCAAGTGTGTGTAGTATATTTACAACATGGAGCTTTTATGATTAACATTACACGGACTAACGTTTTGAGTAAAACCAATTGTAGATCAAACGATTATAATCTTGTCCAGCAAACATACTTTAATAGGTGGTTACATAATTCAGTTACCAGAATATGTGAGTTGGCTGCCAGCTGCAAAATCATATGTAATTTTTAACGTTAACGGCACTGAACTTTAATCCAACACATTCCAACAAATTCTAAACTGAACCATGAATAAACAAGCGGGCTTTAGCGCATTCTGGAAACTGTTAAGTGCATTGTTTACTATGTTTCCCCGGCCATTGCTACACATGC
Source organism: Branchiostoma floridae (assembly GCF_000003815.2). NCBI lineage: Eukaryota > Metazoa > Chordata > Leptocardii > Amphioxiformes > Branchiostomatidae > Branchiostoma > Branchiostoma floridae. Next base: position 14,376,731 of record NC_049996.1, read on the forward strand.
ATTGGTCTGCCACTTTCTGTTTTGTCGCGAGAAAATAACATTTCAAAGACAGTGTAACTGATAGCAAGTCCTTTGGGATTCTATTCCCAGTGGAACTTTAATCCAACACAATAATATAACAAGGCTGTTTATCTATGGATTTCATATTTACAACGACAAATTTGTATCAATCGGCAGGCACTTACTCAAGGTTAAATTGGCAAATCGGCATGTCAGTAAACTGCTGATAGCAGCGATCAAAACACGGCCCGAAAATGCATCAACCAGCGGCAAATCCGTTCTGCTGTTCCACTACACAGTTATGACGTTCTATGAAACTTTTCATCCGTTGTTTGGTCAGCAAATGGTGGCAAAATACGTTGTTTGTGAATGGTTCCCACAAAATATCCCCGCAAAACACAGTACAAACTCCCTACAGCACGTCCCCCATGTGGGGCTGTAATGGTATCGCCAGTGAGATCCGTCCTACTGGCCTTTGGATGTGATCACTTTCAAAAATAGGGGTGAAGGGGCGTGCTGAAATATGATTCAAAATGGCGCGTGTTCGGATTTCCACTGAATTTGTGTAACAAAGCCTGGCCCTGTACTTTAAAGAGGGATACTTCAAGGCATGTTGGTTGTGTTGGATGGACAGTTTATTGATATTTCACTATATTTACTGTGATGATGATTGTGTAATGTGAGGACGAAGAGTAGGGTTGCTTGAAATTACAATCGCTGCCCTCTTCCCACGGCTTGATGAACAGCATGAAAACATACCAGAAGATTGATTAACTTTTCACTGCAACATGCGATCTTTGTGAGCTCAAACTTACAAGGTTTTAAGTCGTATACCTTACTGGTCTTGTAAAGCACTCAAAAGAATTTGCAAACCGGAGCTAGTTTTTGACTGACAGATGGGTTCTGAAAAGTGTTGGATTAAAGTTGCGTTGGATTAAAGTTCAGTGCCGTTATATGGGCAATCATACTTTGATTTCATGTTATGACAGTTTCAAGTCAAGTAAAAAACACGATCTGAAACAGATATCATCTCCACTACACTGTGATAGTCGAATAAGCAACATAAATCTCATCAACATAAAATTGGTACAAATCAAACCCCAATTCCCAAAATATGTATTTCTGCCCCCCACCCCCTTAGACACCATGCCTTAAAACAGCTGCCAAGATTCCAACAATTCCACCACAATATTCCGCAAAACCATTCCCTGAACTCCTCATCTAAGGTTTCAGTACATTCCAGACAATATTCTTTATCTCTGGGATTAAAAGATGATGATAGAAGAAGCATTTTCATACCTTAAGAGCCTCTTTTTTTGACACAAACCCCCTTTTTCTGCAATCTTGCACCCGGACATGCAATCCACGATGGCCAGGAGGTGAAAGGTCACATATTCTCAAAACGAGGCTGCCATTTCTCCAACTGTGATTGGCTGACAAAAGTCCAAGATGGCCGCGCCCGCAGAAAAATAAAGGTTTCGCTAATTTTTTCACCATTTCTAATCGCTTTTCACGGCTTTTAAAGAACGTACAGAGGAGAAAGAAGAATATTCATATAGAGGGAATAGATGGTATTTTTAAAGTCTGGAAGGAAATCTTTGTGGACGGTCGCATTGCGAAGAAAACGCCAGAAACCCAAGGCCTCCGAAGTTTTGACTGCGCATCTCAGGCAAAGAGGACTGTCGACTTCCGCATTGGACTTCGTATTTTGTGAAGTACAGTTCAGTTCGGAACGACCAGTTCGCCAAGTCGCACTTTAACTGGCCGGTAGATGGACAGAACTACCACATACTGAGGACGGGCTGCTTCCCTTTCATCAAATATCATTGTACGAGGTAGGAAAACGTTTGTGAACTTAACAATAACAGTTACGTTTTCACAGCTGAAATTTAGACTCACATGAAGTTTTGTTCGTCCCGTGACAATCTTGTTATTAACTGTTATGCAAGTAGAAGTTTTGTAACCACTTTTTTCTTCAGGCTGCATACTCATACAAAGTAGCCGTTGTGAAACAAGCACGTATCTTGTGTTTGAGGCAAGAAATTTTGAATCCCAAAAGGAAACGCCTACCTAGCTGAAACCGCTCTACTCTACTATTAATTAACTCTTAATTAAGTGGGAGAGTAAGAATATTGAAATATGCAAAGACTGTCAGTACTCCCGCATACCTGCATACCATCTTCAGTCGAGGGAGGAGTGGACTCCTGTAGTGGACTGATCTTGTCACTTCAGGTCATCGGCTAGGCATGCTCATACTTCAGATGGCTCCAGTGTTTGTCTAGTTGGTTTTTGAATTCGTTCACTGTCTTACTGCTCACCACTTTCTCTGGCAGGGAGTTCCAGTTATTTGCCACTCTTCTGCTAAAAACCTGGGCTCTCAACCTCGACTTAGCAAGGGGGATCATCAACTTTAGACTGTGCCCTCTTGTTGTTGTGTTTTCCGCCCTCTCAAAGAAGGTGTCTGCCTGGACTCTCTCTTTGCCTGTTAAAAACTTGTAGACCTGGACTCACGACACTATCAGTAGGCACTGCAATATGTGATGTCCAACAAATAGTGTATTTAAATTATGCAAAAATTAATAACATGAGCAAAACACAATATACATAAATTAATAAAAAAACATAATTAAACATCAATACAGTAGTGTAGAGTAGAGTTCTTCTGGTGCAGGTAGGAACGTCCAGTTCCAATTTAGGCTGCTTTTCAATATCATGGTACTCTTCGTTTCTTGCTATTGTATGAGTTCAATCACAAGTCTCCTTGTCCGTGTAAGTTGTTTTTATCTTGTTGCATTGCAGACGGCCGTATCAGGACCTTTCAGCTGAAGACAAGTTCTACACAGGTCTGAAGATCATCAACTTTGGGTTCCCCTGTCTCGCTTATGGAATCAGCGCATGGTTTCTGGTGACGACAACCGAGGATGTGAAAATGCCGCAAGGAGTTGTCAAGGTTTACTTTTGGTACAAGGAAGATCACAATGCAATGTCCTAAGACTAGTTGAAGTTTTCTACTGGTATATTTCATTGCTGGGATTGTTGCAATTGAAAAGGAAACTGACAGACATTGATGTTTAGAAATACTAAGTGATAACATCGAAAACATGTCGGGCAAAATGTTTGGGAACTTCCGAGAGCGCCTTCAGACAGTGCAGCACGATTTTTCTACTGGTTTGAAGAACCTGACAGACAAGGCAAAAGAGGTTGGAAAACCTGGACTGGTTAAAGACAGGTCAAAGAAAAGGGATTTGGCTGGTGCTGAACTTTTATACAGGTGTGTATGGTAACAGTTTGCTATTCTTTCATGAATGTTAAGAGATATATGGTTAATTTTCCAGTCTATATGCCTTTCTTAGTTTAGGTTAAAATCCTTCCCACACCTTTTGTATATAGGGCAGTGCCCATCTTCATTTCTAATTCTAAAGCCCCTGGGCCATACAGTTGTGCAATCACAACAGAAGTGGGCTAGTCCACTGGTATACATAGTGGTGTGTGTTCAACTACCACTGGTAAACTGGTGTGTTACGCCGAAGGGCAGTTATACTGGCTATATAGATACAGATACAGACATAGATACCATACTCTTTCATATATTTGCTTGTACAATGTATTTTGGTAGTTTGAACCTGACCTCACAAATGCAATACTACCGGTAGGATTCTAGGCTACATTTAATTACCAGTCTTATTTCTGGGTTGTGACACAAACTTATGGCTGTCTCTAGCTTTAAATTATTTCCATCCCACTCATTGTTTGAGAACCCATGTTGTTGATTTTCCCTGTTAAACATGTCATTTTAAGCTCATTTTTAACAGTTTCATGTTATGAAGTTCAGATTTTGGGGAAGTATGGGGTAATACTGATAGTTTTTTTTCTGTTCCAACAAGCAAATTTCTGTCCTGGCATGGAGGGATGGTTCCTGGTGACAGTGGTGAATTCAAGCCAAACCGTACTACTAGTGTAACAGTGGAATTCAAGTACTGCCAAACGACCATGGAAAATGGCTGCCATCCCTTTATTGTAGTGGTTTGCATTGCTTGGTTTATAATCTGGCGGCCTGGATTCGGCGCTGGTTCGAATCTTGGGAGTCAGGATATTTTTTCTTTATGTTTCTACTTCTTTCTTACACTAGTATACATACTTTCCCAGGTACAAAGAGTCGTGGATGCACATGCACAAGAGTATAGAGGAGACCGCAGCAGTGGGAGAGTCTGTAGATGGGGAGGTGTGGAAACTGGTGGAGAGGTATGAGGGGCCGGCCAGAGCCCTGTCACAACTACACTCACAGCTGGAGACCTTCCCTGGACTGGTGCAGGAACTCAGCCACATCACAGGTATGGTTTACTGGTAGAGCACTGTCACTACTCCACACCCAACTGGAATCCTTCCCTGGACTGGTGCAAGAACTCAGCAATATCACAGGTACGGTTTACTGGTAGAGCACTGTCACAACTACACTCACTGCTCGAGTCCTTCCCTGGACTGGTGCAAGAACTCAGCAATATCACAGGTACGGTTTACTGGTAGAGCACTGTCACAACTACACTCACTGCTCGAGTCCTTCCCTGGACTGGTGCAAGAACTCAGCAATATCACAGGTATGGTTTAAACACTGTCACAACTACACTCACAGCTGGAGTCCTTCCCTGGACTGGTGCAAGAACTCAGCAATATCACAGGTATGGTTTAAACACTGTCACAACTACACTCACAGCTGGAGTCCTTCCCTGGACTGGTGCAAGAACTCAGCAATATCACAGGTACGGTTTACTGGCAGAGCACTGTCACAGCTACACACACAACTGGAGTCTTTCCCTGGACTGGTGCAAGAACTCAGCAATATCACAGGTATGGTTTACTGGTAGAGCCCTGTCACAGCTACACACACAGCTAGAGTCCTTCCCTGGACTGGGGCAAGAACTCAGCAATATCACAGGTATGGTTTACTGGTAGAGCACTGTCACAACTACACACACAGCTAGAGTCCTTCCCTGGACTGGGGCAAGAACTCAGCAATATCACAGGTATGGTTTACTGGTAGAGCTCTGTCACAACTACACACACAGCTAGAGTCCATCCCTGGACTGGTGCAAGAACTCAGCAATATCACAGGTACGGCTAGAGCACTGTCACAACTACACACACAGCTAGAGTCCATCCCTGGACTGGTGCAAGAACTCAGCAATATCACAGGTACGGCTAGAGCACTGTCACAACTACACACACAGCTGGAGTCCTTCCCTGGACTGGTGCAGGAACTCAGCAATATCACAGGTATGGTTTACTGCTAGAGTACTGTCACAGCTACACACACAGCTCGAGATCTTCCCTGGACTGGTGCAAGAACTCAGCAATATCACAGGTACAGTTTACTGGTAGATCACTGTCACAACTACACTCACTGTTGGGGTCCCTCCCTGGACTGGTGCAAGAACTCAGCAATATTACAGGTGCGGTTCAAACAAACAAACAAACAGTTTACTGGTAGAGCCCTGTCACAACTACACTCACAGCTGGAGTCCTTCCCTGGACTGGTGCAAGAACTCAGCAATATTACATACAGGTAAGGTTTACTGGTAGAGCACTGTCACAACTACACACACTGCTTCCCTGGACTGGTGCAAGAACTCAGCAATATCACAGGTACGGTTCACTGGTAGAGCACTGTCACAACTACACTCACAGCTGGAGTCCTTCCCTGGACTGGTGCAAGAACTCAGCAATATCACAGGTACGGTTTACTGTTAGAGCACTGTCACAGCTACACACACAGCTGGAGTCCTTCCCTGGACTGGTGCAAGAACTCAGCACTATCACAGGTACGGCTAGAGCCCTGTCACAGCTACACACAGCTTCCCTGGACTGGTGCAAGAACTCAGCAATATTACAGGTACGGTTTACTGGTAGAGCCCTGTCACAACTACACTCACAGCTGGAGTCCTTCCCTGGACTGGTGCAAGAACTCAGCAATATTACAGGTACGGTTTACTGGTAGAGCACTGTCACAACTACACACACAGCAGGAGTCCTTCCCTGGACTGGTGCAAGAACTCAGCAATATCACAGGTATGGCTTACTGGTAGAGCCCTGTCACAACTACACACACAGCTGGAGTCCTTCCCTGGACTGGTGCAAGAACTCAGCAATATCACAGATAGGGTTTACTGGTAGAGCACTGTCACATCTACACACACAGCTAGAGTCCTTCCCTGGACTGGTGCAAGAACTCAACAATATCACAGGTACGGTTTAAACACTGTCACAACTACACACACAGCTGGAGTCCTTCCCTGGACTGGTGCAAGAACTCAACAATATCACAGGTACGGTTTACTGGTAGAGCACTGTCACAACTACACACACAGCTAGAGTCCGTCCCTGGACTGGTGCAAGAACTCAGCAATATCACAGGTACGGTTTACTGGTAGAGCCCTGTCACAACTACACTCACAGCTGGAGTCCGTCCCTGGACTGGTGCAAGAACTCAGCAATATCACAGGTACGGTTTACTGGTAGAGCCCTGTCACAACTGCACACACAGCTGGAGTCCTTCCCTGGACTGGTGCAAGAACTCAACAATATCACAGGTACGGTTTAAACACTGTCACAACTACACACACAGCTGGAGTCCTTCCCTGGACTGGTGCAAGAACTCAACAATATCACAGGTACGGTTTACTGGTAGAGCACTGTCACAACTACACTCACAGCTGGAGTCCGTCCCTGGACTGGTGCAAGAACTCAGCAATATCACAGGTACGGTTTACTGGTAGAGCCCTGTCACAACTGCACACACAGCTGGAGTCCTTCCCTGGACTGGTGCAAGAACTGCCAGCAATATCACAGGTACGGCTTACATGTATATTACTGGACAGGTACAATAGTTCTTAATTCAACTACAGTGTATTAGTATCCTGTACTTTGATTATACTGTTGCTGGGGTCCCTGACACAGGTGGGTAGCAGGCGTCTTCACCCTCGTGAGGTCATACACTTTGATGCACAAAAGTCTGTTTCAGCTATAGGTCCAAAATATCTAATGCAAATGCCCCAGTACTGTACCAAAAATTTGGAATGTATACCACAAAGCTGTAGGAAAATGTACTTTGCATTTGAAAGGAAAAGTGCAGAATGTTTTTTTAAGCACAGGCTGAAATCTTAATCTCATAATTTTAAGTCACTGATGAATACTGTGCTAGTCTCAGTCCCTCTGAGCAAGTTTGGCACTAACTTTCTTTTGGACATTTGCAGATTTCTGTATCTGTATCTATATAGCCGGTATAACCGCCCTTCGGCGTAACACACCAGCTTAATCTAACATCAACGTTGATTTAACATCAACACTTTGTAGCTCACTGATGATGTTATCTACAGAAATGGTCGCAGGGCTGTCCTCGGACTTCGAACAGGTGGAACATCTCCTGAATGAACTGGAAGACGTGTGCGAACAACAGGAGTTGCAGGCCAACCAATCAGAGCACAGGAACAAGCTGGTGTCGTACCACCAGGCCAAAGTGTTGGAGAGAGAAAACCTCCAAGTACAGCTTGACTTGGTGTATCTGCGGAAGGTATGTTACATGATATATTGTACATTGCGTATGCTGCAAGGGAGTGAAGTATTGTTTTGAGCTTGTGTGTCTGTGCATCTGTGTGTCTGTCTATGTGTGCTTATGCAATCCCCAACATACAAAATGCAGTGTCCCCATACGTCCTAAGTGCAAGTATTTTAGTGTGGAATGAAGCAGTATGGGCAATGGGGCAATGTCTACCATCTCTGATTTCCTAGCCTGTATTACTATTCAACTACCTTTTCTGTGTGTTTGAATATTAACTTGAAGTCAGTCATGATTTTCTATAGTATCTTTCATATCTCTGTCTTAGACTGCTTTTTTTTACCCTCAGTGCTAACTGTAGTACTTTTGCGTGGGATGAAGCAGTATGGACAATGGGGTGATGTCTGCCATCACTAATTTCCTTGCCTGTATTACTATTCACCTACTTTGTGTGTTTGCTTCTGAATGTGAAGTCAGTCATGATTTCCTACAGTATTTATTTTATCTCTCTGTCTTAAACTGCTCTTGCATTAAAAAAAACGTGACTATATCTTGATCACCAGGTACGTGAGATGGAGTTCAGCCAGCAGGAACGTCTTAAAGAACGGCACAAGATGTTCCAAGACGCCTTCAACGATGACCTACAGCACTACAAGTTGTATGGAGCAAGGTCTGCCCTACCTCATGCAGGGTGAGTATATAACATGTATGAACTAGCCTGGGATGTGGAATAATTCTGCACACATATTTGAAGTGTTTGCCCTCAAATTTGGAAAACCTCTGTTGAATACTCAAGAATCCTCGATAACGCAAGTCTTCTGTAGAATATACTGTAAAAAGAGAAAATTTAGCAGGGATTTGATTTTGCAAAAAGAAGAAAATGGAGTGTTCACAGTGGTTTTAAGTTTGACTTAACTACCATGCAAGATTTTACTATTGAAGGGAAATGTTTGCTTTGGTTCTAAGTCACAATACAGTTGTAAGTCACTACAAAAACTGGGTGAACCTAAAACCACTGCAAACAGTTCCTCTTTTACAGTGAATGGGATGACCATCATCATCTGGGCGTGAATGTCATATTAGGAAGCAACAAAAGTTATGAAATATCCTTAATGTTGTCTTTTCTTTGTCTTTCCCCAACAGTGGTGCATCAGCAGAAGTAACCGCTGGTACAGAAGAGCTGTCAGCATTGACCTTGGATGACATCATGGACCAGAGTGAACTTGACAACTTTTTGGGACCACTGGATGACTCAGGGTATGTAGGTCCTACTTAAGCAAGTCTTTTATGTCACATTAATGTGTGTGGTTGTGTTTGCATCCTAAATTATGAATGTGAAAAGGAAACGTTTAGTTTTGTCCTTGAAAGACTAAATTAAGAATGGGTAACATGGCAAGTCTTAACTTAATAAGCTAAATTATTATCAACATAACATGAATTTTTTGTAATTGTATCCTGTTCTTATTAACTGTGTTTAGTGAGATGGGGGTAGAGGCAGAAGAAGAAGAGGAGGAGGAGGAAGAGGAGGAGTCAGACAGCGTTACCACGGATACGGAGGGTACTGACAGCCAAGGTACTCTTGAAGTGAATTTGATGTTTTGATTGGGTGCTACAAAGGCATCCTCTACTAAGGAAGGCCATCCAAAGATGCTGAAATGTCCCTCTGATAGGAATATGGTTTGATACTCATAAAAGTTGTCAGACTTTGTTTGCCTCTGTAGAGATTTAATTTTTGGGGATGCCTCTGGGGCGAGCCTTATGGTGAAGTATTGTTTGCAGTTTGTAATAATTCCAGAAATTTTAAACAGGCATTTTCTTTGTCCAAGCACTCACTGTTAATGTATGTCTGTTCCTGCAAGCAATTTGCCCATGGTGATCTGTAACAGTTTGGCCAAAGAAAAATGTGTTCAGTGCATTTTATCATGTAAATTGACAAATTTTCTTTTTTTTAGCTGAATCCATTGATGTCACCAGGCAAGATGTGACCCAAATGCCAGAGGTCACTGGGTCAGAGGTCACAGAGACAGAACAACCAGATGGCCAACCAGATACACAGGAGGAAAGCAACTAACTTCACCCCTGAATGGACAGTATCTTAACCTTAAGCAACCTATGGGGGTTGTACAATACCAAGCATATTTTGGTCCAATTTGAAGTAAGATGGTTACATTGTTGATGCTATTGTGTTTTCTCCTATGTTTTTAGTTCTGTCCAATTTGCTTTTTAAAAAATGAAATTTTTGTTTGCATTTAGAATAGTAGATAAAGAAAATACCCTTTACTTGTAAGACATATAGAGTATGTAAAGAACTTTGAAGATTTTTCGTTTTCTGATGTGGGAAATGTTGAGACCCATAAAGACATTTGGTTTTGTTTAATCATTTAGAAATGTTGATTCAGGGTTTATCATTATTTATTGTTGCATTACAATCTTCTCATTATAGATGCTGCATTTATATGTTTCAAGTTTGATAAAAATTATAAAACAATATGTATAAGAATATGTGCTATAGATGCGATTAGCTGAATTTTACTTTCTGTTCATATCAGAAGCATTTTAGAAGAGATGACAATGATATACAATGCGACTAAGACTCTTTATTTTACAGCATTTATTTCATAGAGTAAAGAGATTCGCTGAAAATACAACAGTGGCTCAATTATAGATTTGCATATAAGATAAAGGCTGATTTAAATGTCCACTGGAGTACAAGTCCATGTGAATTATATAAGAGTTCAATCTGGTGATATAATCCTGATAGACATTTTTGTCAAGGAAATCTATAGCATATTAATACCAACAGGTATAACATTTTGTTTAGACAAAGCCACAGCTTGTAACATTTGACTGAGCAACACCACAGCTTATTTGTCTTCTTTGAAGACATCCAAAGCCTGAGGACGTTATCACGTTGCCTTTTTTATACACTTATTCAACGGTGCTGGATGTGCTCAGCTTTTCTCGGAGTGACTTTGACCTTGACCCCTACAGCTGGATGATGATCTTGAACTTCTGGTGGTCACTGGTCAGGTTCCTGCACTTGGACTTGTGCTGGTTCCAGTGGTTCCATTGGCACTTTCTGGAACAGTAACTTGCTGTGCTACACCTGTTAAAGATAAAGACATTTAAGATGCAATGGCGAAAATATAACCTTTCCGCTACCAAAAGTCATATGGAAGTCTCAAACAAAAATGTGCCTGCTATTCCATTATAAAGCACAAGGAGACCCCAACTTGTATACCATTTATTACCAAAATAATGAGCTGTCCATTGCTCCAAAATACATGTATGATCATAGCTTGTCCAGGACATGAGATACAAATAGTATACAGAATTTAACGTTCTATTGTCATACCAACAAAAAGCACCAGGGTACTTCTTGAGTTATGCTGTAAAAAATATAAATGCTATGAAAAACAACCTTCTTGGCGAAGGTAATAGCAGTTAAACTGACTTGCTGCATTTTCTGAGCACGACGTCCTCGTTCCATGACCCGACCACTCCACAGTAGAAGCAGAGCTGGACGCACAGACTGGTTCCCACCGGATCCTCCTCAGCCGTCACCAGTGCCCTGTTCCACGCCTCCTCACGGACACCTGACAGAAAAGTTTAAGGCTCTTGTTGGCAAATTTGTGTTTCTTTTTTTGACAGCATAGCCAAGAGGCTCAGTGGGCGTCACTCCACTGCAAGGGAAAATTGTGCCTTTTTTTCCCAGGGACACAAGGGTCGGAGGCATCTTAAGTGGCACTGGGCCCAATGCTTTTACACCACACCACACCGATGCTACATCTACCAAAACAGCCGCAGGTGAGAAAGAACAAAATGATACTCATGTCATAATGAAAATGTATGGACAATATAGGCTTAAACACTTGACAATAAATAAGCTAAACACTGTCTTCCCTGTGTAGGCAACAAGTGAAAAGTGGGTAAAATTCCTGATGAAAACTGAATCCAATTTGGGGAGTGACTGTGTTAGATTTAACAAACAATTTACTGATTATAAAAGAGTGCATACCTGCTTCTATTGCCCCCAAGAAGACTGGGATCCGCGGAATCTTGGCCGGGCGGCTTTTCTGAGCGTCAGACGGCTTAAGAGTCTGCAGCCTTCGGCGAGCTTTCAGCGCTCTCCTCTCCTCTTCCTCATCTACTTCATTCTTCTTATCTTCTGTCTGTTCTGGGTTGGTAGTGTTGTCCTGGCTGGGTGCATCAATCTTTGGTGTTTTTGGTCGGATGCTTGGGTCCAATGTTTCAGACGGGTCTTGCTTTTTCTCAACCGTAGACTTCTCTTGGTTGGTAGCGTGCGACGATGCTGTACTACTTGCTTGTCGAGAATGAGAGCCTTTTGTCAGTGTATTCCTCCTCCGTCTCTCAGGCTGAGTGTTAGGTTTGTACTTCTTTGCTGGCGGTTTTGGCGGAGATGGTTCAGCTTTGTGTTTCTCCACAGGTTTGGTCTGCGTGTGGTGAGGACGGTTTTGAGCATACGAGTGTGAATTGACTCGGTTTCTGTAGTACCTAGGTGGTGTAGTTCCCGTAGGTAGGTTTGTCACCCTTCCCCCACCAATCCACGTCTGCATTTCTGGCTGTTGTACGGGCTCACCGCTGATAGCCGAACTTCCCTTCGGCATCCGTCTGTGAGGTCTTGGCCCTGGTCGTGAGAAGCTCGTACTCCGACGTACTCCGGAATCTAGTGCGTTGTTTGCCGGCCTCTGTGTATCCCTTGCAGGCGCATCTTGGTTGGAATTCTGACTCATTCTCTCGTACCGTTGAGCCATAGTGTTTTGTATGTGACTATGATTAGGCTCACTTGCATGTCTACCCCTGTAGTTCTGCGTGGTAACTCTGTTAGAAGGGTTACCAGTCACAGGGACATGGTAGCTGCTGTCTTGTTGTTGCTGGTAGGAAGGACCAGTCCTTTCTGGGTTGCCGTACCTTTGGTAGTCGTTAGGGGGCGCAATCTGTGACCACTGCTGTTGTGGTGGTGCTTCGTGGTGTGCTGTCTTTGTCTTGATGACCGGGTTGACCATATTGCGCTGTCCATAGTAGCTATTGTCATTCCTACCTTGACCAGTGAACATTTGACCGGACATTTGTACGGGACCGTTAGGGTTGGGAGCTCCAAGCAGCTCTCTACGCATCTTATGCAAACTTGCTCGCTCTTGGTACCATCGCCTCTGTTCATACATGTAGGTCAAGTCTTGTGCAGTGCCTTGTTGGTCCGCTGGGGGCATATCAAAGCCATTCACCTGTCCAGGATACTGCAAATTCCCTTCAAAACCCTGCCAATTATCAACATGGCTAGGAACATCCCCCATGCCTTCTTGAGCCTGGTGTCCCAAATTGTAACTTTTGGTGACATAGGCTTCCTCTCTTTGTTGATTCTTACTCTTCCTCCATTGTTTGAACTGCTGGAATTTGTCGGCAAGAGGTTTGAAGGCGCTTGCCAGTTTCTCCTTGGCAGTTTGGCCCCTTTCTACAGTTCTTGGTTGTTCATGGGAACGAGTTGCATCCGGGTTATCAGCTCTGTCCCAGGTTGGCTGACGATCCTGTAGTGGTTCACCATAGTTATGCCAGCTCTGATTCGGAAACACATTAGGTGGGTGCTGGTACCGCAGGGGATTTCTGTGTGGCATTTGGTGGTTGCCTATCTGCATTTGGTGGTTGCCTATCTGCATTTCGTGGTTGCCTATCTGCATTTGGTCTTTAGGCCTTGCCCCCTCTGAATGGTCCAGTCCATTTCTATAGGTAGTACCAGGGTAAACCGTCTGAGGGCGCTGCTGGACGGTCTCCTGTCCTTGGTACTGAATCTGTGGAGTGGTGTTTACCGATGCTTGTTGAGCTGTACGATCCAGCTTTTCTGTCTCCGTGGCAACAAAACTTGGCTTTTCTATCATCACTGAGGCATTAAAAGCTGGCTCGGTAGTCATAATGGATGCTGTATCCAACATAGCCCTGCTATCAAACGTTGGCGCATTTGGGTTGAGGGATTCTTTGTTGTTAGTTGAAGCATTTGGAGCAACATGCATCTTTGTACCCACAATGGTTCCATTTTGAGCAAAATCATGATCAGATTTCAAAGGGGGCACATCCTGTTTATTTTGCTGCTGTATAGCCTTCTTGACCTCATCAGTGGTGGGCTCAGAATCAGATATGTCCTTGCTATGCTCAGGGTTGTCGCCAGGAAGTGCTGCTTGAATCATCATGTCGTTTACAGTGGGCGGTGTAGGTTTGTATGGCACCATCTTGACCGGATTAACGTTTCTCGCTGGTTCAGAAGAGGGTGCTTTGACCTCTTCAATGGTGGGATGAATCTTCTCCCTGTCATGCCCGAGGTAGTCGCAAGGGGGCGCTGATTGACTTGTCACGTCGTTTTCCAGCACGTTTCTCGCTGTCTCTGGAGGAGATGTTTTGACCTCTTCAATGACAGGCTGATACATCTCGTCATGCTCAAAGTTGTTACATGGAGGCACTGATTGTCTTATCATGTTTTTCGTTGGAGGTTTGTACGGCACCATCTTCACCGAAAGAACGCTTTTTGTTGGCACAGTGGCGTCGAGTTTCTCATTAGACGGCAGAACTTGTTCTGTCCCACACACGTTGCCTTGAATCTTGTTTGAAGCGTCAATTTCAGGATTAACTTTCTGGCCCAGAGACTGTTGGTACGCCGGTTCTGCTTTAGCGGTTGGCTCTGGAACTGCACCTGGAGCCAAAGTTTTTAGCGACGCCTCTGGTGTGGAGTCTACCATGAATGAAAGCATTGTTTCATTGTTAAGTATTGCTCGAACGTCTTTGGCACATGCTGTCTCTGTGGAAATCATGATTTTTCTTTCCGCTTTAGCAATTGTAGTTGATGTTTGAAATGCAGAAACAGCCGAAGACTTCTCGGATGCGTCAGACATTGCGGCTGTTGTTGTTGGTACTTCTGACTGCTGTTGTTCCTCTAAGGCCGCCAAGGTTTCCATGGTTGGTCCGTGTAAGCCCGTGGGAGGTGGTGCAACATAAGGAACCATCTTTACATACAGCTTTTTACCCAGAGACGTATCAGGACATTTCAGGGTGGCGTCAGCGTGTTGATGCTTTAGTTTAGAGCTAAGAGAGACCGTGTCCCCTATTGGCTGTTTAGTCGTAGGGGATTGTGTCGTAGCTGGTTTTTGATTGGCCACAGTTTGCTTTGGCAGCTGTACGCCATTCGTCGCCTTTGCCTCAGGTGCTGTCGTAGACTTTGGGCTTAATTTGGATGGATCGTCTTTGCTTGTAAATGATATGATTGGCTTAGATGGTAAAGCGGGTGGACTAACCTGTTTGCCTGTCTGTTTGGTGGCTGCTTTTTGAGGACTGGAGGCCACCATTTTGTGAGATTCTGGCTGAGGTTTCGTCATCGTTGTAGGTTTGGGAATTATGGTTGGGGTTTGTGCTGACGTCACTTGTTTATGTGCTGCCTCATCAGTTTTTGTGAATGAAGTCGTTGCTTTTAGCGCCACTGGCTGCGTCTGAAGAGTTTTCGCATGTGTTGCAGGCATGGAATCCACAGACGATACCACTGTTGGTTTCACTTGAACCGATGTCGTAGTGATAGAACATCCCGACGGACCTGAAGAAGACTTCGAAGGCGTAGACTGAGGTCGGGGAGATGTCACTTGTTTTGTAGCTGTCGTCTGCGTCTGGTCAGCCACTAGTGATCTAACAGGTGAGGCTTCTGTCTGTGATGACGTCATAGAACGAGAAGACGAGGCCAGCTCCTGTACACGAGCAATTTGCTTGGACGCATGCGACGGCATAGTTGATGGCGCCATGACTTTGGCGTCTTTACTCTTTGCGTGAGATGACGTCATTTGTTGGACGACAGTAGACTGAATGACAGACGATTTTGCGGGTGTAAGCATAACGGGCTTCTCACCAGTTGGTGCAGTAGGGTCAAGAGCTGTCCGCTCTGTCGTATGAGTCAGTGATTTGGCAGCAGTTGGTTCTATCTGTGAAGGAGTCCTCGCCTTTTGAACCATACTTTGCACTTGTAAAGGTGTCATTTGTTTAGGGGTCATGGACTGAGACAGCGCCGGTGTTTGGACAGTTGGCGGCTTCACTAGCAAAGTCTTGGTGGCTGTAGCAGCTGCAGTTAGCATATGAGAATCTGCAGCTGTATTCAGAGCAGCCGGCTGCTCTTGAGACGAAACTTGTTTCTTGGCAGATGTTGATTCGACTGGGCCAGGACCAGGTGACTTTGCCGCAGCATCTTGCACCTGGGATGACGTCATTGATCTTACATCTGTAGATTGCATCTGAGGCGCGGTAATTGATTTTGTGGCAGGTTGTTGCAATGGTTTAACAACAGCTACTTTTCCCAGTGCATCTAGCATCTTGGGCGACGGCACACTCTTGCCATCGCTTGCAGACAACTGGGTTGAAACAGTTGGTTTGACAATTGCAATCCGCAACTGAGTAGATTGGACGGTTGCTTCAGGTGCTTGCGAGGTCGCCACTGTTTTCACTGGTACAGATTGCACGCTAGACGGTGCAGTAGATGTAGTCGTAGTACTCTCTGCATTGTCTAGTTTTACCTGTGGTACTGACACTGGCGTAGACAAGTCTGGTATCGGGCGAGAGGTCGCGACCTTTCCCACTGCAGACGGCGTTGCCACTGGTTTGCCTGTATCAAGTTTCTCATTGGTCAGCTGTGGCTTAAGCGATGCTGATCCAGAAACGCCGCGTGTGACGCTGGAAGCTGTGACAGAGAGGGCTGCAGATGTGGATATCGGGGCTTGCTGTACATTCTTGGAAGAAGGCAGGGGCTTTTGCATTGTCGAATTTTCTTGAAAACCCGACTTTGTGTTGCGTTGGCTGTCCACTGAAAACTTAAGAGTTTCTTCAACATGGTTTTGCTTTCCAGTAACTGCGTTTGATTGCATGTTCTCTTGCGCAGCTCCGAGAGACGTTTGAGCTGGAAGGATCTGTTTTGTGGTTTTTGAAAGCAACTCAGTTGGAGCAGCAGAATTTGTTTGTTTTGGAGCGTGAGGAGATGAAACGGGTCTTTTCATCGGCTGTTCCCTTGGATCTTCAGCTGGCTTTGCCAATCCGTCTGAAGGTTGGACTTGTTGCTTGACCGTGACAAGTCCTTGAGAAGTAGAGGATGGTGACACTGAAATGGCTGATGTTGCTGTTTCTGTTGTCGCAGCTTGTGTGGTGACTTTTGTAACAGGTGTAAGCGGTGGATGCGCAGTTACTGTTACGGGAAGTCTCGATGAACCAGACCCACACGAAATGATCTTTGACGGTTCAGGTCTGTCAGGAGTCGCTGATGATGTAAGAATTCTACGTGTATCATCCTTGCTTACAGTAGAGACTAACGAAGACGTGGCTTTCATTGGTGGTTGGCCAATCACACTGACGTCACCCTGACCTGTGACCTTCTTCACAGCAACGTCGCCGCCATTTTGTTTTCGTTGCACTAGGGTTTTTTCCTCTGCTATTCCGCCAGGTGGCGCTTTTGTAGAGGGCACGGAAGAGTCTTTTCCAGACACTTTGGTTTCCACCTTAGTCGTAATCTGTGTTTTAGTTCCTGGTGGCAAGGAGTTCGGAGTGTCCACATTTAGCTGTACATTTTGCTTCTGAATCTCGTGTTTTGTTTGGTTCTGAGTCACTTGTGCTTGCCTCTGGGTCTCTTGTTGTATCTGCTTCTCGGTCACCTCTTGTGTACGCTTTTGAGTCACTTGTTGGATTTGCTTCGGAGTCACTTCTTTTGTTTCCTGTTTAGTCACTTGTTTGGTTTGCTTCTGAGTTACTTCTTGTGTTTGAATTTTAGTCTCTTGCTTCTTAGTCACTTGTGTTTCCTGTTTTTGACTCACTTGTTGCGTTTCCTTCAGTGCCACTTGTGATTGCTTCTGAGCTACTTCTTGTGTTTCAGAAACAACGACATTCGGTTTATCTTTACTCACATTCACAGAGGAGCAACGTTGTTTTTCCGTAGGTTTTGGACTGGAGGTTTCTGCCTGACGAAGCTCTACCAATTCCTTCCGAACTTCTTCCAGCCGAGCAGTTGTAGTGGTTTTTGGTGTTGGCACTGTTGCTTTTTCTGTGCATCGTGGCGACGAAGGTGGTGGCGGCGGAACAATTTTCTGCAAAGCTTCATCATTAGCTTGATCCACTGGAGTTTCTCCAACAGAAGCACTCGCCGAAGCGTTCGCGGCAGCTAGCTTGGTCGCCCGAGCGCGTCTCGACAAACCGTCGGTAAGAATTTGCAACTGTTCGGCATTTTCCGGAACCGAGCCCTCTCCTTTCGGCAGCTGCGGTCGGTACGCTGTGTAGGTCGGCTCGTGCGTTCTCCATTCGCTCGCGTACGCTAGCCGTACGGGCTTCTTAGTGATGAGGTCCTTGTTTTTACCTAGGGAAAGTACATGCTGTCCAATGTAACACAGCCCATCGTAGTTACGCGACCCAGTAACTAGCAAAACCGAGGGAATAGGGATCACAATTACAAGGTCACCGTCAACGTCCAGATCGTCCATGAACTTGGCCATGGTGAACAGGGTAGCAGCCGCCAGAGATTTGTTCTTTTCCTCCAGTTTGACTTTGTACACCCCAGCTTTCACGGTCTCAAAAAGCTCGTCCCGTCCGAAATGCTTTTCTCCCTTTGTCCACAAGCGGTACATGTTGTATGAGGCTAACAGGAAGGCTAACTTCCCGGTAAAACCCCATTTGTCGAAGAGAACCTTCTTGAGTGCAGTTATCTTTCCCTCCGCTCGGGGGAGCTGCATGATGGCCACCTTCGTGCCCGGGATGTTGCCGAAATTGAAGTTTGCGAAGTCAACGATGCTTTCGAGCGACCCTCCCTTCCCTCCAGCCATGATTTTGGGGATCAACATCGGAGCTACGTCATAAAAATCTTGATGGTGGAAAGCTCGTATCTTGAACTTAATGACTTGAACAATCCTTTTCTTAAGTTCTTGTAAGTCATGGATGTTAGCTTTCTTCAACTCCTTCGCTTCTTTAGTCAAATCCATGGTGAACTGGATTCGACGAGAGTTGGTTTGACTTACCAGCACGGTGATTGACAGCTCTCCGTCCGGTTCCCTGACTTCGGCGGTTTTCTTTCTGTCGAGAACCTTTTTCATCTCCATCTTGGTATGAAGGAAAACCTGGTGCATGAAGCCCTTGTACCATTTGGCCCAGTTGACGTGGATTTCGCACTGACACTGGTTAGCCGCGTCTCCTCCGGCCATCGTCATCTTACAAGTCAACGAGTGTTCGCTTGGGACGAAAGAAAATATACTATTTTCTCAGTTTCTCAAGAAATAATGCCAAGTTTACGCCTTCGGCATCATTTCCGAGAGTTACCGTTGCGAGAACATCAGTTCGTCCGTGGAATAACGAGCGCGTCAACGTTCTCCAACACAAATAAACAAAACACAAAGAGGTTATTCGCGAACAATGACCCTCTGTGACGTCACGCGTCACGTGACCGTTCGTTCGAACGCCGATTCGATAGGTTCTCGAACGTTCGGTAGCAACGGCGATGCCACGGTGACAGGTATTTGTTTGTTTGATTGTTTTCTTAGCAAAACACGACAGAAAGTACGAATTTTGCGGTCGACATGGATCGTGATTTTGTACAGACTGTCGAGGGTGGGGATCAGACTGAAGTGGCGACCAAGAAGGAGGAGAAATTTGCTGAAGGAGACGAAAAATTGACCCAAGTCACCAGGGAATTGGTTGAAGAGGATTCCAAGGACGAAGGAATCGGGAGTTTTGAAGTTGTGACCGTTACTGCGGAGTCCTTGCCTGCTGCAAGTGGCGACCATGATAATAAATCTGACCAAACAGAGTCAGCCGCCAAGGTAGGAAACGAAGCTGCCGTCGAAAAAGACAAGGAAGGTTCAAGATCACGTAAAAGAAAGGCTGGTTCACGAGGAAGTCAGGAGAGTACAGAAGGTGAAGAAAGTGATTCTGATTCTGAGGAAAGCTACACGTCTGAAGAAGAAACCGAAACGGACGACAGCGAATCAAGCAACAGTTCTGGGTCAGAACGAGTTCGTAAGAAGAGAAAACAAGATGGCGACTCCAAGGTCATCGCCCAGGAAGACGACAACGACGATACATTTGTATCAATCGATTCACCAGCGCTCCAAACGGAAGATAACAAAAATGCAGCTGTCACCACCGATGATAAAACGAGCACTTTAAGGCGACGTAAGCGAAAGTCTCGCGAAGAAGTGAAAGACGAAGATGAAAACAAGGAGGAAAGCCGCCCACCACAGCGTCAAGCCCAACTTGAGGAGGAAACAAACCTGCCCGTGATCATAGTAACCGTGACCTGCTGTGTTGCGCTGGTCCTGTACTGTGTATGTAGCTACTACATGGACAGGGCAGCAAGCACCAACAAGGTTCGTAAAAACAAAGGTTACCATGAATACAAAATGTTTATTGCAACTATGACGTAACAATGGTAGCAAGATACATCTGATTTATTGGCAATTGCTACAAAACCTAGCTAAATTTTGAGATTTAGAGGTACAGACATGAATACATTAGGTAGTCACAGAATGGCAGTTTACACATTACCAGTTTGAATACAATACGATACATATGGCGCCTGCATACCCCTTCTTCTTAAGACGTAAGCAAGTCCTGTGATTCGTTGAGAAAGCTACCAAAATTAAGTATCTTATGTCGATGAAAATTATACCAAGTACCTTATTGTACGTAATTTGTATGTGGCCCCTATTATGAGGATGAAAAAAACAACCCTTTTGACACAATCAAAACAATATTTCCAACTTTTCACCGGTTGGTAGACCTCTAAAAAACTATATTGCTGTTAAAATCACAGAACCCACTAATCATTAAAGACGTCGGACTTTTCATCAGCCACTGCCTCCAAAGAAGAAGTCAAACCTTAATAATGTAGAATCATGTACATAGATAGCTGTTTAGAATTATTAAATGCATTTACCAGAAATATTTAGCGTAATAAGTTGGTGGTCCTCTTGCCTACCACAAGATTGGCATACAGGCACAATGTATAACAAAATTTGAAATCTGATGGCATTAAGTAGCATAACATTTACAGTGATGTTAACAGTGCTAGCCTGACTCAGACACTAGCCAGTGGAAGGGCCCCTAGAGGAGACAAAATTAGCCCCTGACGGCATGACACTGTGTAGCACAGGCTATTGTAAGTGTTCTCTGTTATTCTATGTGTTGAACTGCCATCCAGGAAGAATATGTTTCAACGCCTACAATGTTAATACAATAGTCGTGGAAACACCTCCAAACGTATATCTGATGCTACATACAACTAACGTTGTAAAACTTTTCTTTAGATTGGAGGGCGCACGGCGCTCCACACCGCAGCTATAAAAGGTGACGTCACTAAGCTGATGAGACTCTTAGCTCCCAACGACATTGACATCAACAAACAGGACAACATGGGGGACACCGCGCTGATGTTGGCAGTCAGGTAAGGTAGGAATAGTAAAAGTCAAAGTAAGAGAAACCCCGTCAGTTTAGGCAGACTTTTTGGTTGAATGATCACATCAGAACGTATATTGAACGTCATCTTTGAGTTTGCATAAATATTCCTTGCTGCTTTCAAACTTAAAAAGTTAGAGAACTAAACATTTATCTCAAAGATATTGAAAGGGGAGAATGTAACATTTTCTTTCTGCCCTCTCTTATACACTATCTCACTCCTTCCCTAACATTCAATCTCTTCATGTGTAGGAATAGTTTTGACTTTTGTTTTACAAAACGGGGCAGTTTGATAAGTAGTTACAATCGTCCCTCCGAACATCTGCTTGAGGATCTTTTAGTTTTCCTGTAATACAAAACACACCAGTGACCATTGATACAAGATTTCGTTCTGTCAAGCAGAAACCTGTGTTCACTAAATGTTTTGATCGTTTCGGATAGAATTTGTTGTTTTTTGTTTTGGTTGAACTACTAGATACAAAATGGAAGACGCAGCCATCTTGCTGTTGAGCGAGGGAGCGAACCATTGGTTGTTCAATCTCAACGGCGTGGCAGCCATTCACGAGGCAGCGACCAATGGACTTCACGCCCTTATCCGTAAGTACATTTAGCCAATATGAGTGCAGGAGTGAGCCACGTGATCATCACGTGATCGTTGCTTCCACCCAGAAATGTTTGCCATCCGTTGACATTCTAACTACTCGAAATGCAAGGAAGAGCTTTGACTGGCTTGGACTCGCATGGTCAGCTGTAAAGTGAAGGGCACAACCCGCCGTACGTGCGTTTCTTTTGGGTAGTCACGTCCGCCACGTATATCTGAAAACGTTCAGGCTCTACAGGGCAGGTGCGTCGCCCGTACTGGCACGTACGGGGGGCGAATCCGCAGCCCGATGGCACACAAAGTTTTGCCTGCACGTTAAGTTCTAGTGCGTGTCGGAGTGACCGGAGGCGGTACTTTTCACTTACAGATCCCAAAAGATTGCCCACGTTTTGGTACGTAGACAGCACGTATTTGCACGTACGGTGGGTTATGCCCTTAGCTTAACGGTACGGTAGCTGGGAATACGTGTCACTAAGTGATATGTAATTTTCTGTCTTAGAGATGATTAATTGATATAGATGAATCACCAAAATAATGCTTCTTCCCTTGCACAGCCAACCTGCGGGAGTACGGCGCGGACCCAGAACTACAGACGTATGACGGCTGGACTCCCCTGATGTTGGCTGTAAAGGCGGATCAGCTGATGACTGTACGGGCGCTTCTGGAGGTATACCGAGGTCTATCTTGAGAATGTGTGTAAGAAAAGTGCTCTAAACAGAAACCAAAGTTTCACTGTCGCCTAGATACAGCGGTGCTTCTTAATCTATAAAACAGTTGTGCGTACACTAGTGCGTACAAAATGTTAGGGGAGAAATATCATGGACGTTGTAGTTAGTTAATCGTCGTGCAGTAACTGTAGCGTAATAAGCACCATATCATTAAGCACCATATCATTAAGCACCATACAGGCTAAAAATGAGACCAAGGAGCTCCTTGGTGAGACGGAGGTTTTTCGTTACATGTACAGGGAGTCTTTGACGCATAAACCCATGAAATCATGTGTCATCTTTTATCGTGATAGGAGGCAGTAATCATATTATGGCTAATTTTCTAACAACCGCCATATCCTTTCCCTTGCTCACAGAAAGGCCATGCCAACCCAAACACTGTGTCAGACAGCGGCGGCCTAACCCCCCTCCATCTAGCCGCACAGAAGTCCCCGTCTTATGTCAGCGTCCTTGCCAAAGCCGGCGGGAACGTCAATGCCAAGGACGACATCTTCGGCCTGACGCCCCTGCACGTGGCCGCGTCCGAGTGCAACGTGCAGACGGCACGGGAGTTGCTCAAGAGGGGCGCCGATGATTATCTGGAGGCGAAGGACGGTACCAGACCACGTCACATAATCGGTAAAAAGGTTCACAGGAAAGGTCGGACGCAAAAGAACATGCAGTGCGAAGGGGTCAAGAGGCTCTTGATGGGTTGATTTATTGTCGAAATATATCAGTTTGTTGAGCTTTGCTCTCACCTCATAAATACCCTAAGCCAGCAATTAGCTATTCAGAATTATAACCTTATGCAAAGTTACTCCCTGGTTCAGTGAGGAAAGCAATTGTACGTATTCACAACCGATTTTACACGTTTGTAAAACGTTAAATTCACTTTCAAATGTTTTACCTGTTTATCAAAGTTTATGAGTTACAACATCCGTCAGAAAGAAGAGAAATCCTAAATATTTCGCTTAAACTCTTTGCCTTAAACCTTTCCGTCTTTTAGCGCATTCGATTCTTATCATTCTATTGCCTTTATTACAAAGGAAAATGTTGAAATGAAAATATGTATATAGCTGAGAATTATAACAGCACTATGGTCAAACAAAAGTGTCTGGCGATAGTAGTACACATTTTGTGTATTGTATTTCATTAATTTAAATATTAACCTTGCATGAAATTGTCTAACGCACATTGGATATCAATGATTACCTGGAAGTTTGAACGTGCATTGTTTTCAGTATCACGCGTTATATTGCCACCTATCTACTTTCCACAATGCTTACAACCCTAGCGTAACGGCAGTGCCATAGTCTAATTCTAACTTTCCTACTCATAAAGCAGAAGCTAGTTTGATAATGATATCAAACAAGAAGACCACTTATACAGAAATTGAGATACTTGCATAGATCTGAAGACTGTTTTGATTTTATACAGCGCTTTAAACAATCAACACCAACAAGAAGGTAACTAGGCACTTGAGCTAACGGAACACAACGGTTCTACGATTGACTTTGTCCCTTAACGCTATTGATAATGTTGTCGATGAACTCCTGATGCTGCTCGTAGAATTCGCAGACTCTCCCGCCGACCGTTGTGATGTAGCCAATCGCAGCACCCGCAGCTGACGTAGCGTAAACATTGGGCCCCCTACCGAACCATGACAGCATGCCAGCCACAGGACCACCAACTCCCATTCTGTGGAGTGTAGAAAAACAGTAGTATTATGTTGACGTCGATGTAGGTTAGACATCCAGGTAATAGGATACACCAAAAAGTAGTTACTCAAGCAAGGATATGGTTTTGGAAACGGTCAACTTAGCTTTTTTCCCATTGAAATCCAAATTGTCTTCAGCTTGACTTTGCCCTTCCTTTGTTTACTATTGGAATCCAAATTGTCTTCAGCTTGACCATGTCTTACAATGTCTCCGATCGGACATCTAAAATTGTCTTCTTCATAGTTAGGGTATAAAAGATCAGTTCTTCCAGATCACTTCAGTGTCACTGACGAAGGATAGTGGATTCTATCCGAAACGTCTGACCGTTTCCAAAACCATATCCAGTTGCTTGAGTAACTGCTTTTTGGTGTATAATAATATTATGTTTACTTTCACGGAAGGGAAACATGTTATTGCATCGTCTTTTCCTCTTCTTCCATTCCAAACAACTTAAGGTCAACGACCTGGACAAAACGTCTGTCACCATGGTCACCATTGGTAAAGAACACCCAATTACTGTTAGGTAGCGAGTGGTAGGACAGAGCTGGAGGGGCTGGTCTCTATACGCATGGGTACGTAAGAATGAGTAAGAACTAGAGTTCGGCGACCTCATACCTCCATGAAATATTTTGAGCTTTTGTAGATTTTATGCAAATGACTTGGACATATTTTATGCATGGTGATGTTCATCATTGACTAACTTACACATATCACAAGTATAAAATTTACAACATTTAAGCGTTTATTTTTACAACATTTAAGCGTTTATTTTAATTTTTACATAGCACGATGTACACATAAGCGACAGGCTAGAGGCTTTGACGAAAGCACACTCACTTGTCCCCCATGATTGTCATGGCCTTAGCGACGGCTCCGGTAACCCCAGCCCCGACCACCGCCCCGACAGTCTGCACCGTGTCCCGGCACCAGTTAGCGGGCTCCGTCTGCGGCTGGTCCGCACCTGGGGCACTGGAATGTTTTCCTGTGGAAAGAAAAAGAATATACTGTAAATGCAGAAACTTTCACGGTGGTTTAATGTTCGCGGTTTGCATGGCGGCCGCTTCACCGCGAATTTAAAACCACCGCGAACATTTTAGCGAGAGACTCAAGTGCATGATACTACCGCGATATTAAAACCACCGCGAAAAGTCCATTTTGCCGCTACCGCGAAATTAAATCTCCGCAAACTTAAATGCATTTACAGTATCTTAGAATATCAGAAGCTCAATTACACATTGATCTTTTCTCAGCACCAGAAATAGGACACAATGCTGTGCGTTACACATAGGAAAATAGGACAATGCTGTGAATTTCTTTCATACGCGGCAGCGTTTAATTTTGGCTTCAATAAAATGATAGTTTTATATATGCATACACTCTTAAGGCTATCAAAGGCGAAGCGTTATACAAACGCAGATCAGTCAAGAAATGCAGGTACATATAATTTGCGCAGTTCATTTATACATACGTAGACGCACCACATATCGACTTATCAGCGAACTGCAGAAGGTACCAAACACGCCTGCGTCAGGTATGACCAGCTAGCAGCTATATTCCTCATATAACCTTCCAGCAGTGCCAATGAGCATTATATCTGAAGTGTTTTGATCTGATTTGCACCATATAGTACACATAAAATATGTGACATTGCCGTTTTAGTTTGACTTGAGAGTGAAATGTGTTTCTTACCACAATGCAGAAATTATGATACCTGGGTTTTACGATGCAATTTGCAAGGCAATAAATTTGGGAGACATATATGTACATACGCCGGCTATCAAGCATTTGATAATCATAGCATTATAGCATGAGACTCAGGCAACCATAGCAATACATCAGCCCAACGTTAACGTTTGGTACGATTTGTTGGTTCTATCACAATGCCAATGTTGTACATCGCCCTCCCCTCCCACCCTCCGTGTTTGACAAATTTTAAGACCGCCACCATGGCTATCACCAAGTGATTTAAACCGTCCTTACCCCCAGCCTCCGCTGTCTCAGGCTCTTTGGGTGGCGCAGACGGTTCCGTGCGTCCCTTGGAAGGCTCAGCAGCGAATGAGAGGCACACTAACATAAGGGCCGCGATACAAACGAACATGTTCAGTCCCGCCATTTTGGATGACCTTTTTACTCGTAATCGTGTCACACCCCTGCTGCCTCCGGGGCATCCTGGCATCGCATGTCAGCTGGTACAGACAACCACGCCCACAGTTCAAGGCCTTAGGGTTTAATGGCAAGAGGGCTCATCCGTTTTATCATGGGGAGGAGGGGTGAGAGAAATAATCATTTGGGTGATAGAGTTTATTGACTCTTTATTAGCACTTGGTAAGTGTATCTTCTACTAAGCACACCATCTATTTATACAGAAGCCGCTTAATTGCACGGCCTATTTGCCATTGAATTTCTTGCAATTATCCGGCTGGTGCAATAACGTGAAGTTATCTAGCTGGACTGCACCGGTTTGAGAATTTGGGATTCCGTGCAGTTAACAGAAGTGTGCGTTAATCCGTTGTACAATTAACTGGCTTCCGCTGTAAAAAGTTACCAGCGTAAAGGCCAAGTGGACACTGGTAGGTCGTGAGTTCGAGCCCCGGTCGAATCATACCAAAGACATCAAAGACTTTTAAACGGTACATGCTGCTTTCTGAGTGCACTCCATAATTTGGGAGAGAGTTTTGCACTTGAACACACATCACCGCCAATGGACTAGCCGCCTGCTGTAGTGATTGCATAAAGTTGTGTGGCCCAGGGCTACTGAAACAGAGATATGCGTTACCCTTTGCACCAGTTGGTGCAGGAAGAACTTTGCCACATTTTTTTCCTTTTTTGGATGTTAGAAAAAAACGAAATAAAATTGAAATTCATTCACATATTGGAAATGGCCAATTTCTACTATATTTACCAACCCATTGAACCTGGGTAAGACTCATACATAGTTTCTTTGTGACAGGTCATTTTTTAGAAGGAAGTTCTATGACAAAAGTGGAGTAATCGTAACAATGATGGATAAGACCAAGTCTTTTGAAAGTTGGTAAGATTTTTAACAACTTTCTGGATAGTGTCATTGATATATTTGGTGAAAGGAGACTGCTGTTATTAGCGGTAGAACACTAGATTGTTGTACTTCTAAGTTATAGTACGTAAGCCCCTATCTTAACAGGTATTAGAATAAGCATGTCGCCGTGGCATTTGAGGGACACACAGTAGACATTGGGTTGAACAATAACGAACAACAGGTCTGTTATACGTTACTAAGGTTTTAATCACCACCTGTCTTATACACGTGGAATACATTTAGAAATGTGGCAAAGCATTTCAAAAGGCCACTGTGCAAATACTTTATCTACGTCTCAGAATGCTCTGCGCCACGGAAGATGACATTTACAGGTCAGGGGCATGTGTTACACGAAGACGTTATATGTCTATGACGTTATAGTATGACCTTTAACGTAAATCTAATATATTACCTTCCTGATTGCACGGCGCCGATTCGCGCCAAATGTTCCTGACTCTATATGACCTTTTGGCAGAAGGTAAATAGTGCAGAAACACACACAAAAACAAAACAAATAACACGAAAAGACAAGCCACAACAAAGTGAAGCTCATAAACACACATGCGCGCACTGTCGAATTGAATGTTTGCAGGACAGATGTACTTGATAAAATTACCTCGCTCTACGTCTTGTGGTGTTTATATAAAAAAAACACAATGTTTAGACTAATGTAATATTCCATCATACCTCAGAAATTACTGAAAAGTTTAGAATCGTACACTCAAATAGGTCAAGGCAGGGATCAAGCACCTTTCACTGAGATTTAAGAAAGCTTCTTTTCTAAATACAACATGTTTGCCAGACAATCCTACAACGATTTAATGTCCCAGGCTAATCCTAGATTACCTGCCAGTTTGTACAAAACAACTTTACGGCAAGACCTTGTCCAATAACGTAGACGTTAAAATGATACCTGATCCCTAGCAACTGTAAGGCCGGTCATGATTTCAGTCAGCCTAATATTCCATCATACCTCAGAAATAACTGAAAAGTTTCGAATCGTACAAAAAAATACTTCAAATATGAGATTTGAACAAAGCCTATTTTCTGAATACAAAATGTGAAGGCTGCCATTCAATCTTACCAATGTTTGCCAGACAATTTTCCAACGACATGTGGATTTCCATAGGACAATCCTAGATTACCTGGGTAGTGTGTAAAACACCCTTACGGCAAGGTCTTGCCCAGTAATGTAGACATTAATATGATGTGTAATCCCTCAGTTTGAATAGGGCAATATAAGACTTTTGGCCACACCTCAGGAGCAACACATCATGTACTATTATCTCTTTGAAAACATTCTTTTGAAATCTGATAAAAGTTACGCCAAAAAGTAGTTACACAAGCAAGTGGATATGATTTTGAAACGGTCAGACGTTTCAGATAGCATCCATTATCTTTCTTCTGTGACAGTCAAGCTGAAGACAACTTTGGATTAAAAGTTACAGGTAAAAAACTATTTGTTTCTGTCTGGTGACCTTGCTCTGTTTCTGGACACTCAGCTTTGACCAAGGCTGAGGGTTAAACCTGGATTTCTTGTAATCCAGCTGAATCCCCTTTGATCTGTGATTACAGATTAAGAGATCTACATGGTACATTGTTTTCTGAGTTTGGCCATGAAAAGATTGACATGAAGTGATGAATAGGCACTAGTCAATATATTTCCACTACGAATTTTTATTCCACGTTTCTTACAATCTATGACACAGAATATATCATCTTTATTTTATTGAATGCAACATATATTTGTTAGATTCATACAAAGTACGATTTCGGGAAAAATGAATATTACAGAATAGTAACATTCCTGAATTTCAATACTTCTACAAGTGGCTGCAAAAAACTATTATTGTGTAGCCAATACTTAAGTGTGATGACATTAACCCTAACATCATGAATACTTTGGTTGGATGTGTTTCCTGTTTCACTCAATTTCAGAAAGCCTATGGCGTCCCCCGTCTTTTATAAGCTTATATAGTCACGTATCATAGTGGCAAGTACACGCATGCACGTATTGACACTACTAGTCTTCAGCAACTGAGACGGAGGTCTCTTGGTTCTCATCAGCTCCGTATATGACTGGAATCGAGTGTTTGTCACCTGTTTGTGTCGTTGCCATAGAAACGGTGCCGTCGTACAGTCGACTATCATCCTCATTCTTTGGTACGATAGCAATGTCTGCCTCCGCTGCTGATGCGTAGAAGGTGACGGGGTCATCATCATCATCAGTGTCGTCATCTGAAATGTTCCAGTACTGATGGGGAAGGGATGTTGGTCTTGGTGCGCCGTCGCTTGTCTCGGTTGGGACTGTTGTATGGAGAGAGGCATCGATAGAAAGGCGTCGTTGGCGTCCTCGAACGGTATCGGCGTCGTGTTTTGTCGCGTGGCGAGTGGAGTTCACGAGGGTGCCCGGGGTTTCCCGACGGGTGCCGATTTCGTCCGAATTCGGTCGGGGTGCAGAGTCAACCGGGTTGTCCGGTATTTCCCAATACGCCCTATTCACGTATGACGCAATCTAGCACCAAAACGAGGCGTGGAACGCACGAACAACATCGGGACAATATGGCGGCGTACCACTGTTGTGTGCCATCCTGTGTTAGCGATTCGCGCTACGATATCGGTAAAAAACTCACATTTCACCGTATCCCTCATGACAAGCAACAGCGCAGAGAATGGATTGTAAAGATCCGCAGAGATGTCGGAAAGAATTTCAAGGTATTTTCGCATTATTTCGTAATGTTGTGGTTGGTGTAACGTTACATGCATGTTGGGGTGGGGGAGGGGCAGGGGCGTTAACTGGGTGTGACAGTTTCTAAGCTATTATCTTTTGTGGACAAGTTCTCGCCGCACAAATCTCAGACTTTTTTCTCAGAATATGCTCCGAGTTGTCTCCTATTTGTAAATCCTGAGTTTCAAGCCGATCCAAGCATCCAAAGTGACATTTTCTTTGTTTGGACCTTTGTTTACTTGCGTATTTTCTAGCGAATATCCATAAAGGCCCCGCAAAATATCGCTCGCACAGTCGGTGTTTAAAGATCAGCCACTGCCCGTGAATACTCAAGAAAATGTCCCTGTATGTCTGCGAAGTTTCCTTACTGTATAAGCATTTCATGTTCCTTTCTTAGCAAACTTTCCGCCGTCAATATCGGCATTTTCAATTGAATTTTGAGACTCGTGCAGTGCGGACTTGTGCCTATTAAAATGTAAGGCGTTATATTTCTCGCACAAATCTCAGACACACCAGCTTATTTGAAGTTGTGATTACATTCAGTACATGTAGTATATCACATTTGATACCTTACAAAATTCGGTTAACTAGCAACAAATAAGATACATGTATATAGTATTACATAATATATATATTATACACTAAAGCTAATCCAATGAAGTGGTCTTTATAAATATACCCTTCAAGCAGATGTTTAATTGGAAGAGACTTTTGATTTGAGTATCTTTGTCTAAGATGGTCTCATAATAAATGATCTACTTTATTGACTAATGGTCTGAGCTAGGACCTGAGTTTTCTGTACCAGTACCCACCCCTAGCCTGAGCTATTGATGTGTAATCAAACAGTAAATATATATACAGATAGTGAACAGAAATCTGAATATGGTAATATTTGTATATTACAATATATTCTGAATGATCACAACCAATATACAACATGTTCTTCAATCAATTCTAGATATCATCTGCAACCCGTGTGTGCTCCGAACATTTCCATGAGAAAGACTTTCTCAGAACACTGTCCGGTCTAACACGGCTCAGGCCAGGAGTCATACCATCAGTATTCCAGTGGACAAAAACGACTACTGAGAGGCCCGCGCCAAAGAAGCGTTCCAATGAGTAAGAGTTTATCATATTTGTGTACTGACCTACATTGCTCATATCTATGTTGCAATAATAAAGTTTATTTACGCATACATCCAGTCATTGTTATCCACTGACATGTAAAAATATGTCAAATTTAAAAAAACTCAGAATTATGCAATACATTATGGAATGTTGATAGTTTTGCAGGTTTTCATCTCCATAGCTCATAGAATTTTCTGTTTTGTATTTCAGTGTTGCTCCAGACCCATGTGTAGGCTGTGATGAAGGAGTGGCAGCTGATGGTCCAGTAGACACTACACCGGCACCATCAGCTGACCATGACTATTCCTCCACCCCTGTTCCTGCAGAGAGTCAGCTGGCAGCTGCCCAGGCAGAGATTGCCAGACTGCAGGAAAAGGTTAGACAACTGGAGCAGGAAAAGTTTTTCCTTGATAGATTTTCTTCTGACCCCCAAGCAATTAGTTTTTACACTGGCTTTAATAATTATCAAACATTAGTTAGCGTTTTCACATCTTTAGAACCTTCAGCTAATAACATGATCAGGTGGACTCAGATGCAGAGACATTCATCTAATATGAACAATGTTAGAATGTC
Source organism: Branchiostoma floridae (assembly GCF_000003815.2). NCBI lineage: Eukaryota > Metazoa > Chordata > Leptocardii > Amphioxiformes > Branchiostomatidae > Branchiostoma > Branchiostoma floridae. The sequence goes on from NC_049996.1 coordinate 14,408,251, forward strand.
ATCTTTTAATGATTCAAGTCTTCCTCTTATTGACCAGTTTTTCATGTTTTTGTGCCGTGTGAGGCAGGGTCTTGCAGAGAATGATTTAGCTGTTAGGTTTGGTGTGTCCCAGTCTTCTGTTAGTAGGTTGTTAATCACCTGGGCAAATTATTTGTACTTCATGTTGGGCAGTTTGGCAATTTGGCCTTCTCGGAGTGTTGTTGATAAGAATATGCCAGAATGTTTCCGTAAGACCTACCCAAAGACAAGAGTTATACTTGACTGTACAGAGCTAAAGGTGCAGACTCCAAGTTCTAAGGTACTTAATTCTGAAACATATTCACAGTACAAAAGCCACACAACATTTAAGGGTTTAATCGGAATTACACCATGTGGGGTCCTGTCCTTTGTCAGCACACTGTATACTGGATGTATATCAGATAAAGAAATCACAGCTAGATCAGGAATAGTTGACCTTATTGAGCCTAATGATTCTGTTATGGCTGATAAGGGGTTTCTGATACAGGACCTACTGGACAATAAACAAGCAATGTTAGTGATCCCCCCATTCCTTGGCAAGAAAGGAAAGTTCTCTGCCACTGAAGTTAGTCAGACCCATGGGATAGCTAGGTTGAGAATACATGTGGAGAGGGCCATCAGGCGGGTAAAGGAATACCACATTTTTGATGGAGTAGTCCCACTTTCACTTGCTCCGTCAATCAACCAGATTTGGACTACTTGTTCGATTCTGACAAATTTCAGGGGACCCTTATTCTAATAAGGGAAGTTGATAGATGAAGCAAGTGAAAATGGGACTCCTCCATAAAAAATGTGGTTTATTTGTTTGCATCGCACTAAAAAGTATAAAGATGAAATGAAGACCAAAAATACATAATACATTTTTTTGTACTAGTTATTCTACTCAATATTAACATTTGATGCTACTTTCTGCCCCTCACATTTTTTTGGAGTTCTTCATGTATTCTCCTGAAGTGGGTCACCAAATTGTGTTAGAAATTCCTGAGACAAAGGCATGATTAAAACAAATTTGACAACATCTATTACTAAGTATTAGAAAAGCCCCTATTATATTGTTCTTGGCACTGTAACATTCAAGACTACAAAATGCTTGTTTATCGTCCAGTAGGTCTTGTATCAGAAAAGAATATGTTATATACAATTGTTTGTGCTCAATAGTGCTTAGAAACCATTTAAATGTATGAAGCTTGGAGTCTATATCTCAAAGCATTAATAATCTTTTCGAGGGCACCAAATTTTCTTAACTTCTGGCGCAATTTTCGCATGGAAAGACGTGTGCTCTCAATATTACTCTTGTCTTTGGGTTAATTTTTGTCTGAGGGCACCAAATTTTCTCAACTTCTGGTGCATTTTACATGGAAACATGTGTATATGACATATATGACCGTGTTGTATTCTGTATATCCCACCCTCATAAACATAAATTTGAATCTATAGTTCTTCATGTATGTTTTTATCCTGTTGTAGACTCTGGCATAGTCTTATCAACAACACTCCTATTGTAACTAACTTATCTTATATTTCTATGAATACCAAAGTTGTATGGTATGATTAAATATATATGTCTTAAGACCAAATCATTATTTGTAAAACAATACATATTGAACAGAATCAAATAGATACAGCAGATTTTATGAATCTTGACATTACATTTATTCACAATGGCATTTTATATATGACCAGATGTGGTTTGCAAATGATCATGTTGTACCAACAAACTGAAATGTCTCCAACCTTGTAACATTGTAAGGTAGTCTGAGGCAATATTTTTCCTAATCCATTAGTTGAATACTGTGTACTCATGTAATGAAGGTGTTACGTTGGGAAACTATGTACAAGATGCTTTCAACAAATCTACCATTCTTTAGTTGTCCAAATAAACTAGCCTAAATACCAACTGGTAATGATTTATTACCGTAACCACATGTTTTCTAAATGGTGTTTTACTTCTTGCTGTTTCAGATACATTATACTATTGTTACTTGAAAAAAGATAGAAGATAAGTGTTATCATATTATATATTGTATATTGTAGAATGTATTTCATATGATGGGTATTTTTTTTATATTTTATAATCTGCATCTGAGTCCACCTTTTTACAAATATGCCTGCAAGTTTGTACAGAATAAAGTCTCTAGTTGATATTTGATTTGCACAAAAAACATATTTCTTGTGTAATTATATATTATTAAGCAATGTTTTGTAACATCAACCTGTCTTTATATGTCTTAAGAAGTGAGAAAAATTGAACCTGTACAGACCAGAATTCATTAGCCATTGTTGATATCATATTCTTATTGGCATTGAGCATGGGCCAGCAGCTGCCACTTATTAAGCTTTATTGCCTGATAACTGTACATACATGTTTCTAAGAGCATAAATATACAATAAAGGCAATAAATTCATTTAGTCATTAAGAAATCTTGAGCTTGGTGTCATCTCTGAATGTCAGCTTCATGACTACATGTACAAATTGAAAGCTATTTAGGCAGTTATGGAGGGGGAGCGGTGCTGTTAGTGTGAAGTGTAGGGCCGACTATCATTTGGAAGGCATTGAAAATACTGTAATATTAACAACATATGCTTTTTTGAAATGGTAGATAATGACTTCATATAGATTATATACATGACAACCTTATTTACATATTCAATTAGAGAAGGTCACAAACTCATTCAGTAAATGGTAGGAATCATATTTGTGACATGCTACTAATACATAGAAGTGAGCATTGCAAGTTATATATTGCAAATTAGATAGATTACATTTCCATAGTTTAAAACATATTTTTCTCTTTCTGAAGGGATATATCTTATCTAAGTCATCTTCAGATTTTTGTTAACTTCAGATTTTGATTGACATGTTAGTTTTTGCACATCTGTGGCAGATGGAACAGGAAGAAGAAACTATCTAGGGCAGTTTTCATAGAGCACCACAGATCTTCGTTAAATGCAATGCGCTCCAAATGATAGTCATCCCTACACTTCACCAGAAAGTCGCACCACTTCTCCCCTGTCAGGCCCATCTGCCCCATCACCTGGTAGTAGTAACTGTGGGTGGATTTTAGTTTGTAGGTGCCATTGTTTTGCTTCTTTAAGTAGGGGCATGAATAGAATGAGTCTTTGTCAGGGCACTTTATTTCTAATAGGCCATGAGGGGTTTCAGAATTTGGGTCATACACTTTCCTATCAGGTGATGCTCCCAGGTGTGGGGCAGATGGGTTGATCACAAACCCAGACAGGTAGACATTGTTGCCAGTGACTTCAGAATACAATTTGTGATTACTGAACATATCAATGGGTGTCTGTCACCAATATGACTATGGACGGTGATGTAATATTATAACTGGAGAAGACGAGCGTAAGGCGGAGCTACTAGAACTAGTATCGGCACCCCGTCGGCCCCCAAGCACTTCCAGCGCCGCAGCGCCCAGCAGCGAAAACTTGGCCACGCCCCCAGCCGCCTTATGTTACCGCCACGGTAACAAGAAGCGTCACGTCACCATTACGGTAACCAAAGCCGGCAGGGGGTGTGGCAAGTTATGTCAGGCTTGTGTAATGCTGTTTGGGTGCCGACAGGGGGCGCTGATCCAGTACACCAGTAGTAGTAATGTATGCCGCGCGCGCTAGTCTTCGGGCAAAGTAATGATACAAAACAGACAACATAAAACCACGTACCTTCAACGTCGTGCACATAGCCTTCAATAAAATTTGAATACCCCTTCTTCTGTTGTGACAGTGGAATTTTCGCCGACTTTTTTGCCCATGCGTCGACGCTATCAAACGTCAAGGGCGGTATATTGCCTAGGTACTTGGTCCACTGTGTTACGGACCACGAGGACGCCATTTTGTTTTTCTTGCGTTCCAAGCCTCGTTTTCGTGTAAACATGGCCGCGGCGTGAATAGCGTGTATAATGTGCCTCGTCAAGCTCGTTCGGTGTCGCCTGCCGAGTGGAGTTCACGAGGGCGTCCGGTATCTCCCAATAATGGAGATCGCCGCACTCGGCCGTGGTCGGCTGGCGAGTCGAGTTCACGAGGGCGCCCGAAATTTCCCGACGGGTGCCGACTTCGTCCGAATTCGGTCGGGGAGCAGAGTCAGCCGGGTTGTCCGGTATTTCCCAATAATGTGGAGCGTCGAGTTCTCCCGATGTCTGTATGTGAGGGGAACCTACGAGCGCGTCCGGGATCTCCCAGTAATGAGGGGCATCAAATGACGTTGACCTGGTCAGATGCGACCTCCGACGACGGGCGCCTGTTCTGTTCTGATTCGCAAGATTAGGCAGCGAATTTTGCCGTTGGAGATGCGTGCATCTGTCTAACCTGTCAAAGATTCGGACGTCCCGAAGTGCCACAACCGGAAGTGACGACTGTCTCGTTCTTTCATCTCTGCCTTCCATGGATACAGTCGTAGTCGGTTGACCTTGACGACGAGTGTCTGTACCGTTGCCATGGAAATGGGAGATTCTGTCATTGTTTCGTGCAGCCAAACGTCGTCTTCTATAGAGGTAAGCCAAGGCAAGCCCCAAACAGAACAGCCCGACTGCGGTCAGCACCAGAATTGAGCCTACAGTGATATGTTGTTTTCCAGACTGGTCTTCATGTACCACTGTTTTGCTAGTAACGATGGTACTTGTTGTTGCAAGTACTACAGTGGTATTGTACGTGGCTGTATTGTACGCGTTTGTATTGTACTTGGCTGTGTTGTACGTGGGATTGCTGGAAACTTGGTTCTCATGGCACATTTTGCTTGCGGTGATTTTTGTGGGATCGACTTGAAACGAAGAGATGGATACATTATCTGGGGTAAGCGAAAGACACGTCACATTCATGTTTTCTGGATCTTCACCGGTCTTATTTTGCTCTATGGTTCCTTCTGGACTATTCGACTTGTTTCCCGTTTTTGGTGGCTGCTCATCGAATACCAGCGCCACCGTCTCATGTGTGAGATTTCTGAGGGTTTCCGTATCCATGGTTACAAGCCGAATGTTAAGACGATCATTCACGGGCAACTTTATTCCTTTTTCGTGCTTCCAAGCAAGAAGACACTGCTCGTTTTGAGATGCCTCTGATTTAGCCGAAACAAGAACAAACGGTGACACGACAATCGCTGTCTTTGCAGGAGTCATTGCTCTAGCCGGTAACCAACAAGGGGAGGTGCCAAAAATGTCATTTTCGGATCCATGCTCCTTCCACTGTACGCGATATTCGTTCTCCTGGCCAGTGTATATTGAACAGAAAAGGTAATTCTCGATAACAGCAGTTACATCTAGTCTCAGAGCGCTTACATGAAGCATAAGGCTCCACAATTTTGTTACATCAGCATCGCCATGGGTGTTTGAGAGTTTTATAACCACCGTTGACATGGCGTGGTTGGTTAAACCGCGAAATATCTCAGCACTCAAACATGCCCTTACCAACCTGTTCCTGCTCAAGTCCAAGATCTGGAGCTGCTTCAATGATTGGAAGGACCTACCAGGGATTGTTTCAATGTGATTTAAACCCAGAAACAGTCCCTTTAGCATATCAAGTCCCAGAAAAATAGATTGGTCTACATACGTCAGCTGGTTCCCCCATAGTACCAATTCCAGAAGACCCGTGAGGTTTTGGAAACAACCCGGTTCTAGGTGTGCAATGTTGTTGTGCGAGAGAGACAAGGTACGGAGATGTTCAAACACAACAGGTAAACCTGTGAACCACTCGGTTTTTACCTCCGTCAGGTTATTGAAGTCCAAATGCAAGTCCATTAATGCGGAAAGGTTTGCGAATGTGTTCTGTTCTATGTCCGTAATGTCTGTATCAACCAGGGCAAGGTACTGCAATTTTGTCGGCTCGGGCACGGGTAGCTTTGCCGCCGACAGGACACCGAACGGAACGCCCCTCACCCCTACCCAAGTTGGGTGGCGAAAACATGAGACTTTAGGGACTGGGTCTTTTGAGTCGCGGTCGCAAGTAATACAAGGATGGTTGATGTTTCTAGTCTTGAACCAACTGTTCCGAAACTGTAGACGGCCGTCAGAACAGCTTCCCCAGCTGCACGTAGGGGGGCACGTATCCATTGTGGTGGCGGATTGCACGACACAAAACAACAGCAGCCATACCTTCAGAGCACTAAGGTGACGTGCCATGATGGCTTGTAGAAGTTTTTGGTGCGTGTCCCGAAGGCTTTATAGCGTTCGTCGAAGGTTGCTGCGGCCGGATTGTTGGATGTAGAAATGTTTGGTGCGTTCGGCTTGTTTCTCCTGCGTCCAAGTACTGAACTGCGTCGCGACAAGCCTCTTTTTAATGACGCACTTTTGAATAAATCATGCTTTATTTTTCTTCTGGAGATTGCTTGGACATCCAATTTGCGTCAGTGTGACGTCACGAAATAGGCCAGACGTTAATTGTTTTGAAATGAAAACAACAGCTTTTATTTCTCCAAATATGGATCCAATCATTCTACAAAATAATAACAAATAATAATAAATGAAAAGTATCTTGTTTGCAATGCATGTAACGCATATATGTCACTGCCATTTAGAGACCATACAGGTGAAAACCGTGGCAAAAATGACTACACCACCTTTTATGTCTGTCATAAAATTTTGATAAAGATAGTGTATCGTAGAAAATTGGAATTTTCATGCATCAGACAAATCCAGTGTTTCTTTAATTAATCGTTGCCAGACAATCAAATGGGAGTCGATATCTCCAGTATTGCAGTCATCATCATCATCCGGGCGTGCTGGTCGCACGGATGGACATGACTTAAGCTTAGGGCACAACCCGCCGTACGTGCAAATACATGATGTCGTACGAACTCGTAGGGACTCCCACTGATTTTGGAGCACGCAGACACGCCGTAGAAGTTAACGTGCAGGCAAAACTTGTGTTCCATCGGGCGGCGGATTATTTTACTGGTTGTTTTCTTTTTACTTTATAGGGCGGGCACCGTAAGGCTCTATAAATGAGTCTGTAAATCGTTCATGAATGTATTTATAGGTATGAAATGTGCTAATGTATGTTTCTTTCGTTTTTGAGGCTACCAACTACAATTTGCTGAAGACTTTTGTAGCCTCTATACTATAGGAAAGTCGTGTAAAGTGCCTTTCCCAAGGGCACAAGATTAGTGACACGGCGGGGTTTGAACTCAGGACCTTCTGGACCTCTGTCAAACGTGCTGCCGATTGCGTCACGCGGTCCCACAATATTTGCCCCGACACTTCGTAGCAAGCAGGCAAGAGGGCGTTTCAATGGGATATATTTCAACGCTGATAGAATAGATTCTATAGATCGTTAGCCTTTTCTAAGAATGATATGTTGTGTCAATAAAACTTCATATGTTTTTGAATACCGTTTGTCTGTGGCTGTGTCAGTGTTTGTGTAATCTCCAAGCAGATCACACGATGGCATGAGATGGTATTAAACTGGCCAAGGAGTGTAGTAGACAGTCAAGAGGTGTACATTTGCCATGTAGACGAACACATTTCTAGGCCGGCTTCACTCCTCTGCCAGCTACATGTATCTTATGCTACTTGTTTATGACATTTACTTCTAGTATGCGGGAAGGAGTTGGGAGGCCAAAAGTCAAGTTTGATAATGGTGGCTTTCTACAGTACTGCAGCGGAACTTCCTATTTTAATATCTCGTTTGAAATTGTTGATCTATCACATTTCTACTGTAGACAGAATGCATGTTAGCCTGAGTACCATCCTCCGTTTGTTTGTTTGTGCCTTTATTTTAACTCGATAAGACTCCATCGGCCTACTAGGCCGCTATTCGCTGGCTCACTACTTTCGCTTCCGTGGTTAGCAAGCGAAAGTAGTGAGCCAGCGGTCACTACGGAGGATGGTACTCAGGCTAAATGTATGTCACACGTTCAATAGATGTATATGTAACTCATAAACAACTTGCACTATTCTTACAAGCTTTTATGATAGTCAATAAATATTTCAGATACGTGTTACGTGTCATGAAACAGAAAAATAACGGACTGTACGTGTTACATCGGTTATATATGTCTGAATAGTCAATGGTTAACTTTTGACACCATTCACTGTGTCAAGTACAGCTAGCGCCACTCCCATGAAACTATGCAAGAAGACATAATTTCACATTGTTAGCGTGCAATAGAGGGAATCCATGCGTTAACCGTTGCTATGCAGAAAACTCCCTGTTATATCCCATAGATGCCATTTGAATCTTAGCAAGAACGCAAGCTGCATTTGCTGTTGAGCACACAGCTTGGTTGGTGCACGCACGCAAGAATCCCGGGCTTGTTATACTGGTGTTACTGCTGTGTTATAAGCGATGGAGGAAGTTGGTACCCAACCAGACACCTTCATCCCGGCCACAGCCGACCTCGAACCGCCCAAACCCGACAACCAGGCGGCACCCGAGCGCCTTCGTCCCGAACCGTCGTTCGACTCGAAGCCTCCCAACAAAGTCGGGCGGGCTTTACTCGTGGTGGGTTACCTGTTGGGGATATCTGCGGGTGCGATCGGGCTGGTGGTGTTCTACAGTTTCTTTTGGACCGGAGACGCCGAGCTGTTCCCGTCGACCGGCGGTGGGATGAACGCGACAACCCCGGCGGCGCCTGGCGCGGGAGACGGCGGCGGTGGTGAGGGGAATGATGGCGGGAATGATGGCGGCGGCGGCGGCAATGGCAACGGTGGGGACATGGACGGAGGGTCGACAACGACCGGTGGAGATGAAGAAATAACAGCCACAGCTTCCGCCACTACAGACCCAGCCACACAACCGCGACTTTCACCTTAGCCTGACAACTTGTTTATGCCAAGGTCATATTTCTAAACCGGGAAACCGGCTGGGATGCTTGCTGAAACCGAAAATGAAAGTGTTTATCCAGGAATATGCACAAATTGTGCAGATGGTTATTTTTCTTGTACGTTATCCGTGTTTTGTTGTCTTTTATATTGTATTAGTGGTTCCCGAAAGTTTCATCTAAACATTCCTACAGGCTTTTTATCATAGTCTGCAAAAACTTGGACTCAGACACGGTCGTCGTCTTCTGCGGCGTCACCTGTCACAGAACATTTTGTATGTTTCGTATAACTGGTTAACCGCCATTAGGCGTAACACACCAGTTTTGTACAGCCAGTGCAAGCTCTGTAAGGCCTGGGTCACATTTTCAAGCCGGGGGGCCCGGTCGGGATGTTTTAAGAAACGAAAAATCAAATTGTATACCTAGAAAAATACACAAATTATGCCCTTGAATCTTATTTTGACATTTTTTGTATTTTGATGTCTTTTATATACTTTTTTTCGCTCCCGATAGCTGCCCGACCGGGCCCCTTTTTTAAATTGTGACCTAAGCCTAAGACCAGACTGTAATGGTTTGATCCACCCACACTGGAAAGTACCCCTACTCTTTGCGGTAAGTGTAGCGGGACCTCTGGCGTTACGCCCCATCCGAGAAGACGTCCCTAACCGACGCTAAGTACTCATTTCCACCCCGAGTTAAGTAAGGAAATACTACAGCTTTAAAGTGCTTCTCTCGACTTAACAAACCTTTAGAATTTTAATTCAAGGACCCTATCCACAAGGCCACTTTGTATCATCTTGTGCCTTGTAATTCGTATCTTATTACACAAATGGGTGGTTATGGCTTGAACGCTCTACTCTGTCAATGGTAAAACTGTGGTAGTTCTTCAGGCTACATCTATTTTGTTAAGCATAGGAATGCAAAATGGAAGTGTCACAGAGTAGGTAGATACATGAATGCATGTCGCTTTATATTTTGTACTTGTTTTACAATGGAAAAGCAGCTAGCAACTTCCTTGACATTACGAACATACTAACATTGTCATCGTGTATCAGACCGAATCGTCTATATATAGCTTAACAAAGGATGATGTCATGTTAACAGAACTGGCACTCTAGAGGAAACGGGCGTGGCTTGAAAATTCATTACACTGTGATAAAAACGTATGTCATTTTGTCATTATGCGTCAGAACCATTTTCTTAACAAACGGTTGCTCCCCTATCTTTCTCATACATACAACCCACCAAGTAATAGAAATGGACACTCCCCTACCATCAAGATAATTACATGTAGAAAATTAACCCACTGCAGATACCGATACATATTTCTTGAGAACACTTAAGAGTGTAGCTTGGTTGATCTACCCAAGAAGCCCGCATTGCTGAAGAGTTGTAGACCATGGAGGAACTCGGTACCCAACCTGTTACGTCTTTACCAGTGGACCCAGCCGGTATAGAACCGCCAAAGCTTGAGGACGGACCGCAGCGTCTTCAACCCGAACCATCCTTCGAGAAGCCTACCAACAAAGTCAGGCGGGCCTTGCTGGTGGCTGGTTACCTGTTCGTGATCTCCCTGGCGGCTATAGTGCTGGTGATCTACTATAGCTTCTTCTGGTTCGGCGACGCCGCGCTGTTCCCCTCGACTGGTGGCGGGGGAATGAACGTTACGACCGCGGCGCCTGGCGGTGGAGGCGGCGGGGGCGGTGGTGAAGGCGGGGATGGTGGCAACGGAGGGACGGGGACTACCGCTGCCGCGACTACCATGGCCCCACAAGCCTAATCCTGAGTCTAAAGGTATATAGTTTCTTCTATTTGTCTTCAAGACTATTCTTTGAAGTACTTTTTTCTTCAGGTAAAGAATTGTGCAAGTAGAGAAAATAGCGGAAAGCGAAATGTACCTTATTTCCAAACCGGGGCCCGGTCGGCAGCTTTATAGGGAACGAAAAGTATTATCTGAAAGACACCAAACTACACAAGACGCCAATAGCCGTGGTCATTATTTGTGTATATCTGTACGAATACATGTCTATTTTTCGTTTCCATAAACACCCCTGCCGGGTCCCGGTTTGGAAATGTGACGTTAGTCTAACAGAGTATTGCTCAAAAGTATCGCTGACGCTGCCTACGTAACAACATGCCTCATGCAGATAGAACGACATAAGCTTTGAAATAAGAATGAATTTTAATGTAAGGGGTTTGGAATACGTGTCCTGCTCTGACAGATACGGGATATGGCTATACCTTTGTGACGTTAAGCTGTTTGAAGGTAGCATCAACTCTCATGATTTGGCACTCTAAGACGTCTAGACCTCCACATTGAAAAGGGTAATTTGAAGAGATCAAATAAACAAATAAACAAATAACGTAGCATCAGTATCTCAAGACCCTCAAATACTTAATGATAACACGTAAGATATCCAGGAACTCAAGATGTACTTCAGAAGGCCTCCATAATATCCTTTTATTTAATTTCATGGTCTGAATTTATCTGGTGACCATGGAATTATAAAGGATAACTAAAAAAAAAACTTCATCATATTTACAGACATATTGCCATCTACTTAACAGTGTCTTCATATCTTGACATAGATGGTATTTTTGTTGGATATACTCAACTCCCGATTACAGCTTATCAATTATTCATATACATCTACACTATTAACAATAAGCTAATGCAATAACATCATGATAGTCCAATGCATACTGACTGCAAACTGTGTAAGTGATGGCATCTGACTCAATCTCCGATCGGCATGGTTTTGTTTTTACTACTATGTCATTTTTCGGTTCAGAAATATGCCTATGTTGGATACAATTGGTATAACGTTAATGCATTTTATGCAATGAACGAGTCCCTATTTGTTACTTCTATGGGACATACATTGTCCATCGCTACCAAGGACATTCTAAGAGAATAGTTGCACATATAATTACACACTGACGTGTCTGTAAAGGGATGTGTCATTGATAGGCCCTTAGGAGAGGGGTTCATGAAACCCGTCAACTCAAAGTAGTGTAGATAAAAGAGTTTATCAATTTAGTTTAGATTTATAAACTTAAAGACAAACACATCAATGATACCCAGTTTTGATACTGCGACTTCTTGAGTTCTTTTCTCGTACAGGATATTTAGAGCCAATGCTTATTTAAGTTTTATTAAATGTATTAATATTTCCTTTGCTTGTTTCAGGGTACTAAGCGGCATCAAAATAGAAACGCCACCATCCGATAACGGGCATCACTGCAGCGCGAAGGCGTCAGCAATGGCGTTACATACGTGTCTCTTAACAGGAATCAGGGAATCCTACATATGGACTGAAACATTAACTCTCAACTTTACTATACAGGCGTAATACTAACTACCAGTACTATGGTTGTATCTATATGTTGACAGTTGCATGAAAGTTGTAATGTCATAATCTATTTATGGAACATAAAAGGTTTGTGAATATTCGATATTCTTACTGTAGATAATAATACCAGTTCATTGATTTAGCCAAAACAGAGATAAACAACAATCTATGCAGTTGTAATGTCATTGTCACTTAGATTATTTTCCGAACTTTGATGTTTTAGAAAACAAATTAAACTCTGTGGTTGTATCCTTTATCTGAAGCTTGTGTCTGTTCTTAAATCAGGGCTTGAATGAGGGCATAGTCATTCGTAATAGACCGTTTTCACATGAAGTTCATTGGTACAGAACAGAGTGAATCTACAAGTATATTAGTGCCTTTCATCGTTTTGGTAGTATTTTTTGAAGGCACGCCAAATAGCAATTACTCAAGCAACCGAATATGATTTTGGAAACGGTTAGACCTTTCAGGTAGAATCCACTACCTTTCGTCAGTGACACTGACGTTTATGACCTTGGCTCTTACCAGTCTATTAGACAGTAGTTTCGTGTATATTAGATAAGTAAATTCGATGTAGAAAGCCTCTGCCTTCACTAATAGAATTACGCGATCGGGACGAAGGTTTGGGGCATTTTACGAGTAGACCGTTGGTGTAACCATTTCGGTTGTTTTGTGTTGTCCATGAAACCCGCCTTGCTGTTTTTGTGTCCACGATGACCAAGGCTAGATGTCCACGGCAGTCAGCTGTAGACGTTCCAGACACAGCGAGCCGAGAACCTCCCAACCTCCCGAAGCTCCTGACACAAGTCACGCAGTTCGACATCTCTTCCAGCAAACTTGACGAACGACTGTCGTCCCGGGAACATATCGGCAACGTCGAACGCGCTCTCCTTGTAGTGGGGTACTTGTTCTCTATCTCTCTAGTCGCTATCCCACTGGCGGTGTACTACGGATTCTTCTGGGTACAGGAACCGTGGGTATCACCCACTGCACCTGCGGGAGTTTGCCAGTGTGGAAATTTGTCAGTAGGAGCAGAATAACTATAGACTACTATGACGATGGGGCCGCCGTAGACAAGAGATGCTTTTTTCCCAAGTCATTAAAACGAAGGTATGTCGTTATTCCTTTATTCTGAATTGGTCATTTATTTTTACAAAGCGTTAATAAAGATGATTTTTGTAGTGCAAGCCATTGGTGAATTTTGTTATACTTTTAAAAAACCGACAGAGATCGGGCTTCTTTTTAGCCTATCAAGTGTTTGAAGTATTGAAAAAGAAATTGTGGACTGATTGAACAGCGTTTACGGCATGATCATTTTCAGTCTGAAATGTTCCTCTCACCACTGGTAAAAATGGTTACTTGTGGAGGAGGTATTTCAATCTTGACTGTACACGAGCCATACATTGTAAAGGATTATAATGTGATATAGTTTCATTAATACTTGTTTAAATTATCTTCATTTATCCCATGAATGGTATATTTTAAAGCTATAACTGATACGAGTGAGATACTAGCATTGATACCTCCATATCTAGGTACTAGTATATGGATAGAGACGCAACCGTTTTCAAAAGAACGCCAAACGATTTCATTTATTATTTATTCATACATCTGCAATAGCAAAGACCCTAATTCAATTGCACTTCTATATAATACCGACTTCAGGATGTATTTTAGTGATGGCTTTTGACTCATACCTCGAACAGCATCGGTTTCTGAATATATTATAAAGCAATCAAATTTGTTTCGATCTAGCGATGAGCAAAGTGCACTTGTCCTTCAGTTGTAGCTGCGTTTGTTGTGCGTGTTTTGGGCACTCGATCTATGACTCACAATATGTCCCTGAAGAAGTCAAGGATGTTTTTACGGAGCCCATTGCATGTTGGGAAATACGGGACACCATGAGAAGCCCGAGGGGGTAAACACCATCGTTGCCATGACGACTTGTTTGCGGCGTATGCGTATTTTGCCCGGTCTATGTTGTAACGATAACGGTATTTCTTCTTTGCCACTGACACATGACGGATTAAAACCATCAACGTAACATAAGTTTTAGTTTGTGAAGTAGAACACAACTGCACCAAACCATTAATGGTGTTCAGTTGTCTTGCTGTGCCCTGTTGAGTATAAACAGTTTTCTCTTACAAGATATTCTAGTCTTAGAGTAATACCATTAAAGTTTGAATATCTGTGATTCTAATTCATTTTATTGTAATAATAGGCCGACAGTTGAAAAGATGCACCGCTGTATGAAGAGCATAGCTACAACATCAAGATGTCAACCACAGACTACTGCAGCACATGAGAGATGAAGAAGAAACCCTCACCTCTAAAGAACTGGGCATACTGCCACTAGTTATCAACATCTATATGTGTAACAGCTACATGTATTGGAAGCTGAAATAACGCAGACTATACTTAATAGGACATTACTAGGAATGTTTTGAATAGTCCCTTATTTGAAGACAGGCATATAGTTTTCGAATAATATAGTGAACCACCGCTTTCGTCCAGTTACCTCTCCGTTTGCCGCTATATAATTGAGTCACAATATGATTTACTACGATTGCAAAGATCTTTATTGTTTTATTGTCCCATTCATAGATGGATGTTCAGTGCTTGATTGAATAATGACCATGGTATGCAAAATTAAAAGATTGAAAGAATCATAATCATAAAACATTATATGACTATCTCTTTGGCTAGTTTTGGTATGCATACACTGATTTGTTGTATTAACATATAAATACACTGTATATATTTGGCTACATTTCCACCTATAAAATTCTAATAGGCAACCTCTAGCACACGTAGTATGAAAAACCGTTAACTTTTATGTGCATGCAGTCAAACTGAAAGCAAATTTAGATGTTTAAAACATTATATAATTGTCAGTACAATTTGTATAGTTGGTGGAGAAAGTCAAATGAATCATATTAGATACAACAGAAACAAAATACACTAGTAATTGAGATACACGTTTTTAGATTTTATAGATATTTACTGGCATACCCCCTACCAGACTAGAAACAATTAGACACCGCCCATCACGTGATAGAGCCACGCCCATTGGTGCAAACAGCCCGTCATGCTTGGTGATCACGTGCTTGACGAATGTTCCATCCCGACCGAACTTTGACACGCGATCGTTACGGCAATCTGCTACAATTATGTTGTCGTCACCATCCACGAAAACACCGGTAGGGCAGAAGAGTTGTCCGTCCCCTTTACCATACCCTGCTATGGTACCCACACGATTCCCCACCATATCAAACACACTGATGTTGTTACTACTCGGATCACTGATGATGATTTGGTCTCTACTGTTGGTGGCAATGTACAGCCTCCAGGCAGATCGTACAGTTTTACGGGTCAGCAACTTTTTGAGCTCCTCGCTTCCCACAAAACTGCATTCAATGCCACCGTTAGGAAGTAACACATACACCTGTGCACCCATAGACACTATGATATGGCCAGGCTTGTTTGCTGCTATACCCTGCGTACTATACCGTTGATCGGCATCCTCTACATTAACGGCGTCTTTCTCCGCCCCACCACTGGTAAAGATGTGGATGTTGCTTCCATCTCCTGTGACGTACACGTTGTCGTTTGAATACGCCACGTCCTTAGGTTCGAAGGTCAAGTCAACGGTTTTTCTGACGTCAAAGGTCTCTCCGTTGAAGATCTTCAGCACTCGTTGCCCGGCGACGATGACGTCACCGGGGGCGGTGACCGCTAGACTGAATGACCGTGGTCTGCCGCTCTTCCATTGAGTGGTCAGTCCTCCCAGTGACGTCACAGTTTCTTCCCGATTTTCCCGCGGAGAGGTCTCTTCCATGAAGTTATCTGTCTTCCCTACTTGACCAAAAAGCGACTCGACTTCGGCTTTGACATCTTCCCTCTCTACTTCAAAAGTGAGGCCTTTGGATGCTTTTGTTGATAGTCCGTCTTTGTTTCCCGATTCAAAGCTTTTCATCTTCAAACTGTCCAGTCGATCTGCCAGACAACCGCTAAGGGACAATATCTCCGTTGAGTTACCGTGGGCTAAAAGTGTTTGGGAGAGGTCTATGTGGGTCTTGTAGGAATCTAGAAGCTCTTCTTGCTTTCCAGATGTACTCTCTACCTTGTACTTGAGATTTTCTTCCAGCTCTTTGAGACAGCGTTCTTCTGACTCGCGTACGAGCTGGATAAGATACTGGGAACGCTCGTGAATTTGTTGGCGAGATGTATCATACTGTTCCGACGCCCTCTTCGCAGTCTCCTCCGCCATGTCGAGTTTTCTCCGCTGGTTCTCCACGCAAAACTGTGCCTCGTCGATTCCTTTCTCGATTCGCTTCAGCCCCTTCTCCCTGGCTTCCGTTATCTCGACGAAATCGTGCAGCTTGTGTGTTTTGACGACACAGTGTGCGCAGAGAACCTCACGGCAAGTGTTACAGTAGAGAACGCTCACCTCGCCATGGTCTTTACACTTCGTCGCTTCGCTCGAGCTCTCGGTGGCAACCACCTTCTGTGTTTCTGACAGGTTGTCCGCTATCCACAGTTCGTGACGGTTAAAGGTGTCCGTCAGCCTGTGGGCTTCCTCACAAGCCACGCAGAGATACTTCATGCACTGAAAACAGTAGAATGCAGCATCTTTCTCGTCTGACTCACAGTCCGTGCAACTGGCTCTTACAACCTTTGTGTTGGGATCCCTTTGTACATACAGCTTTGCCACAAGAGTGTTGTCCGGCAAACTCTGTACGCCGCCTTGTGACAGAGGGGTGTCCTGGCCGCACGTTGGACACGTCAACGCACCGCCGGTTGCCGGGATGTTCTCGAGACAACTCCGGCAAAACGTGTGAAGACATGTCAACACTTTGGGTTGATCGAAAACTTTAGAGCAGACTTTACAGAGATGATTTTGGCTGGAAAACGAAGCGGTTGGTCGAGACGCCATTGTAGATTTGCCCTCTGACTAGAAGTCGTATGATGCCACGAAATGTTCAACAATGAATGCACTAGAGTAGATAGGCGTGACAATGCCTCATCATCTGATGGTGTTGAATATTTTATAAGGTAGGCAAAACGCACCTATTGTAATATCCCATGTAATACCCCTTGATTGCACTCTCTCTGATGGAATTTTGCAATATAGTTGAGTACCCACTGGCGTGAAGCTATTCTGTCTCTAACAATAGTCAAGGATGTCCTCAAATGTTCTGAAACGTGAGAATATTATGAAAACGTAAGGATGCCTGGTACATAAATGAATATAACTATATATTTTCTGTTACCAAGAAAGAAAAAAAATCGCAGCCTTAAACCTCTTGTAGCCAAATGTTATCATAAAAGAAGGGACGCGCTAAGTTTATTAGAATAAGAACAGCTGTGTTTGCTTGTGTGGATGGCAATCAGCACCAAGGACAGGTGTAATTACATGTGTATGTGAGTCTGTGTGTGTGCGCGCGCGTGTTAACTATAGGCAACGTGTGTATGCCTGTGTATAGATGGCATTCAGCACCAAGGACAGGCATGATTTTATGTGTATGTGTGTGTGTATGCGTGTGTGTGCGTGCGCGCGCGCGTGTGTGTGTGCGCGCGCGTGTGTGTGTATATGTTGATTATAGGTAAGATGTGTTTGCCTGTGTGTGGATGGCATTCAGCACCAAGGACAGGCATGCTTTCCTGTGCATGTGACTGTGTGTGTGTGTGCGCGCGCGCTTGTGTTTGTGTTATCCTGTTTATGAGCCTGTGTGGATGGCATTCAGTACCAAGGACAGGTATGGTTTCCTATGTATATGCTCTTTCACGTGTGTGGGGTCAGTAAAGAAGAAGGTGTGTTTGCATGTGTGTATTCGTGTCGAAATGCATAATGTTGCATACACAAGCTACGTAGCAAAGTGCTACACCTTTATCAGATATTTCTGTTTTCTGAGAAGTAAAGCGGGCAAACTGGTATATAAGCAACCCATAATTCCATTGACTCTCTTACCAATGCACCTGATCAAGTTCCACATACATATTGAGATTAGATAGGAGATCGCAACCAAACAGTAGTTTGAACAAAATTCTCGTTGATGCAGACGTTAAGTTTGACATGGATAAGTTTGAAATGGCGAGGATAACACAACTACTTTCTAAGGGCTTTCAATTCAGTGATAAGGTAGCTACGGTTTTCAGGGTACAGTAAGTAATTGAAAACAAATAGATAAAGCTGTTTTGCACCCCTGTGTAAAAATCACACTTGGTATGGTCCATTCAGCCAATGTCTGTTCTTGTCTTGCGGAAAAGGCTTGGATTGTTTTTCAACATTTTGGGTAAATTTATAGTTTTTGGTTCACAAATTAGTTATTCTAACGCGTGGAGTAAATATCAGGGTTGTTTCCACTGTGGATTTATGCCGTTTGTTCGATGTTGGAAGGAGAAAATGCACATTTCCTGAGCTGGAAGATTCTGAAGAAGACACGAAAATGGCGTCATCGGAAGGACCGGGTTGGTTGGGGAGACGCGTTTTTACAAGGTAAGACAGCAAATTATGTCGTATTATCAATTTTTAATAAACTCATAACATCAAGTTATAATTACATGTGAATTGTTTCAGTAATTGTGAAAATTAGTGTGCTTCTCGAAATACTGCGCACTAATTTATAGGCCGGTTTATATTCGGAAATCTTTTTTGCATTTTCTTGATTTTTTTTTCTTTTTGGCGTCTTTAGAGAATGTCGAATTTGTTTCTTTTTTGTCGTAACGAAATGAGAGAATTGCGATGTAATATTGGTAGGAAACGTTCTATATACCCTTTTGTTTTTCATATCTCGACATGGTAATCAGCGTGTTTCAACGACCACCTGTTTATCATAAACCGCACGTGGGCATCTTTGAATCGTGATGTTTTTCCCGCCAAACAGTACATTCCTCTAAACAACGCAAAAGGCTTCCGCACATCTGAAATATTCCAGTCCATTATTTAGATAAGTCTCAGCTTTTGTTGGCGCAGTAGAATATTCAGGGTTATTCTTCTTTGATACCAAGCCGACGGTTGATGGTTTCAAACTACAATAATTTTGAAAATATTGCAGTTTGAAACCACGAACATCGACTTGATATCCATCACTACACTGTCTTTAGAAAGGATGTAGGTTCCCCCTCGGATATAGGTGAACTAGCATTAGACTCATTCATCCCTTCGCAGTACGCTATTTGTTGTAATTTTTCTACAAGCAAACATTAGAAAGTGATGGTCAAAATTGTTAGGACTGTTTTGAAACATTATTTATTGCTTCAAAGTTCTTCAAGAGTAGCAAATAATGACAAGCAACCAGTGGTGGCTAAAATTCTGGTAAAAGGCAGTATGAATGTATAACAAAGTTTTTTAGTGTAAGATACATGTAATGCTGGTGCTCCTTTATCCGTTGTGTAACCTATATCCGTTGTTTTTAAAAACGGTATTTAGGAATATCAAGTCGACAGACATTAGTTTCAAATTGCAATATTTACAGGATATTGCAGTTTGAAACTACCATCTGTCGACTTGATATTCCTAACGGGAGGTGCCCCAACACGGTACGCTTTTTCTTGCGCTCAAACTCATGGCGCTCCATCGCTAGTTGCCTGAGAGTGCTCAAATTTTTATGACTGAATTTTTTACACATAGATTTGAACAACACACTTGAATAAGAAATGCATTCATGTGATTCATGAACCTTTCGCGCTGCGTGTTACAAGCGGCAAACACTGTGAGACAATTTCGTGTATGTAACCTTCCAATTTTGTGCTACGCTGGACAGTGTGCCTAACTCGGGTCTACCGAAAGTGCGAAAAGGAACGAAAAGGAACGAAAAGGAACGAAAAGGAACGAAAAGGAACGAAAAGGAACGAAAAGGAACGAAGTATGAAGCAAATTCAAATAAAATCGATGGTAATATTAGGAAAAGGTAAACTGTGATCGGCAAATGCATTTTGCGGCTTGTTCCACGAAATTCCTATAGCAATGGTTCAATGGAGGAATGAATATTGATGAGACCTATCTATGCATATCTATGTTCATGTACGTGTTAATGTGGTTATAACATTCCTTAGAATATCCATATTACATTTATATTATAAAATTTCACAAGAAGAAATGGATTATGTTGAGAACGATTGCGCATATTTTATCATAAAAAGCCATGCTATGTGGATATAGTTGTTTAAAAAATGCAATGATAGCAAAGTTACAAGTATATGTATTGCACAATTTGTAAGAACTTGACCTTAGAGAAATATAGGTCGAATGTTCGAACCCAGGGAAGTCGACGATCGGAAGTTCGAGCCCAGCATGTTGGGAATTATTCTTCCTTCCTTTTCTTTCACACTTTCATTAATATCAATACAATGCCTTAAATTTGTTTTGCAACCAGGACATCTAAACCCGGCATTGGGATTTTTTTATCATCAGCGAGGGCCTGATGTCGGTCGCAAGAGGCAGAAATTTATTTGTATTGAATATGACGGAAAATTGTTGACAGAAATTGTATTTCCCAATATCCTTTGCACAAATTCCTCACGTTGGCACCTTTCTTCCCGCCAAAATGATGAATACTCATTGTACAACTTGATGAAATCTCTTTGGTACAATGTATATATGTCTCTCCTTTTACAGCTTTTCTTTCGTTGTGAACGAGCGAGAAGATATGTCTCCAGTCTCCAGAAAACCATGTTGTTGGCCCTGTTGAAGGGAGCTGTCATGCTCGTGGGGCAGCAGTTTATTAGCATATCTTTCCTGACCGGATTTCGCGGGTCATTTGCATGCGGCGCTCCCCTCTAGGGAGAATAAAAGCCACCCAAATACAACAACAACGTTACAATCTTGCCTCATCCTGAAAATGTATAATAATCGATATTCATCTACCACCCACTGAATTTTAGTCCTTACTTTCTTATCTCAGTTCCGTTTCTTTGTATTTCGCAGATCTTCAAAGAATAATTTAGCCACACAAAAACAACAGCCTGAAACAGCGCTGTAAAAATTTGATAATGTCAAATTCTCGGTAAAATAGAACACGTTTTATAGGCTTCTAACGCCCGCAGTACCGATTCCTTATATTCTCATTGATTTTATTTAAGTTTGCTTCATACTCCATTCCTTTTCGTTCCTTTTCGTTCCTTTTCGTTCCTTTTCGTTCCTTTTCGTTCCTTTTCGTTCCTTTTCGCTCCTTTTCGACCCCGTTCAATCCTGTACGCTCCTTTTCCCACTTGCTCTACTCCGACGAACTCGGTACACTTTAGTACCATTTTGCTCTCTTCAGAAGATATGGTAGCTTTCATTACACAGAAAAAACTAACAGTATGATACTTCAGGTCTCTTCTGACAAAAGCATCGCGACTGACAGTCCATCTTGGCTCACATGAGGCAGGCTGCTTTGATGTGTTTTAAGCAGTTACGGTGTATAAGGTTATATATCGTACTATGATATGTTACAACGCATGCGAACACAATACACCATAATTTGC
>NC_049996.1:14430490-14472094 GCF_000003815.2 Branchiostoma floridae
TTTATTTATGTGTATCATGGCGTTGTGTGACTGCTGAAAAGAGTTCGTATAGTTAGCGACACGAGCCGCCAATACGCAGAGGCCGGTGACCGCAGTGATTCAGCACTGTCAACATTACTGTTAGAATTCTGTTTTTTGAAAAAAAACATGAAGTAAATATGTTAAAGTATACTTTGAATGCAAATTAAAGCTGTGTGCATGGACTTGGTTTATTTACCTTTGTAATCAGCATAGTCAGTGGTAACAAACACGGTGTACTTATTGATAATAAGATCAGCAAAAAATCCGTGCCGTCTTAGGACGGGAACCGTCTTAGGGCGGCCCCCGTTAAATACCCTGTTTTGAATAACAACGGATATAGGATACCACACGGATAAAGGTGAACTAGCATTACATGTCATGCTCAAGTAAAACTTCTACCAAAATACCTATCATCTCTAGCAGGACTCACAAGTTGTCATTTGATGAAGTCAAGTCTCTTTTGGGTACATCTTTTCCCATCAGTGCTCTAAATTGATTCTTGTTTATTATAAAATAAAGATGGGTGATCATATCATGATTGGTAACCAGGTTATTAGATACAAGAGTATTGGGCTAACTACTAGTACTCCAATGAGTTACTATAATTGTGTATTGTTACTTCTTTGCCTCAGACTGTCATTTCACAGTTTGATTTGTCTTAAGGAGTGCTAATATACCTTTCTATTGTACAACCATGTAGTTACCTGTGTCCTGAGAGTCAGCCAGCTGTGCAGGTGTTCCTGTCCTGATGAGATGAGACTTGTGATGACAGAGGCACCAGGTGATCAGATACAGGAGTATCAGGCTAGGTGAGAAAAATCTCAATTCTGTATTTTATCTACTGTTCCCTTTGTGTTATTTGAGACAAGTCAGTAACTTGTAATGTCTGTATAGTTATAGGTGTCTTCTGACTGCTGCAGAAGTGAGGACTCCTGTCTAAACCTGACAAGACTGGACTGAACTAGACCAGACTGAGATAATATGAAGATGGAAGAAGAATATCAGGTAAGAAAAATCTGTATCTTTATTTTGACTACTATTCACTTTGTGTTATTTGAGACAAGTGTGTAACTTGTAATATCTGCATAGTTAGGTGTCTGCTGACTGCTGCAGTAGTGAGGACTCCTGTCTGAACCTGACAAGACTGGATTGAACCAGACCAGACTGAGATAATATGAAGATGCAAGAAGAATATCAGGTAAGAAAAATCTGTATCTGCATTTTGACTCCTATTAACTTGGTGTTATTTGAGACAAGTGTGTAACTTGCAATGTCTGTATAGTTAGGTGGCTGCTAACTGATGCAGTAGTGAGGACTCCTGTCTGAACCTGACAAGACTGGATTGGACCAGACCAGGTGATTTGAAGACTGCAGAGAAATATCAGGTGAGAAATATATGACTTCTGCATTTTATCTAACATTTACTTTGTGTTATTTCAGACAAGTGTGTAACTTGTAATGTCTATAGTTAGGTGCCTGCTGACTGCTGCAGTAGTGAGGACTCCTGTCTGAACCTGACAAGACTGGATTGGACTAGACCAGACAATTTGAAGACCCAAGAGGAATATCAGGTGAGAAATACATGAATTCTCCATTTCATCTTACATTAATTACTATGTGTTATTTGAGATGTGTGTGTAACCTGGTGTCTGCCGACTGTTGCAGTAGTGAGGACTCCTGTCTGAACCTGACAAGACTGGATTGAACTAGACCAGACTAAGATAATATGAAGATGGAAGAAGAATATCAGGTGAGAAAAATCTGTACCTGCATTGTGACTACTACATGCATTCACTTGGTGTTATTTGTGTTAATTGACCCGCCGCCCCAAAATCGACCCGCCGCCCTGCACGGAGGAATGGGATCCTTGCTAGCACCCGCCGCCCTGCACGGAGGAATGGGATCCTTGCTAGCACCCGCCGCCCTGCACGGAGGAAGGCGATCCTAGCTAGCAAGCCTACCCGCCCGCCCCTTTCATTTCCAACAGAGAAAGTGCTCTCATGCCTTTACATGCTTTTTTGTGGCACAATTTTATGATAGAAGAAACTTATTACTGATTTAAACCATTGATTATGTGGGACCGCGTGGCACGATCGGGAGCGCGTTGGTCTCAGGCCCGAGAGGTCCCGGGTTCAAATCCGCTTGCCGTGTCACCGATCTTGTGCCCTTGGGAAAGGCACTTTACACGACTTTCCTCACCTAACTCAGGTGTGAATGAGTACATAGCTGCGGCTAGTGGCAGTGACAGGCCTTTGTGGTGGTGAAAGGCCATAGGGGCATGTTCGGGCATGACGCACCCGCCATGACACATGAGTCAGGGGTAGGAGGAACCCCTTGCATCCTTGGTCGGAAGTCCTCCTAGGAGACGGAAACTCCAAACAACAAACCTCTGTGGATCTGCCGCTACCAGCCCAAAGCTGCCTAGGCAGATCCGTGTAATGAGTTGTATCATTGGCAAATAAATAAATAAATAAAAAAATAAATAAACCATTGATCTAAGCCAGTTTATTTAAAAGACAACAAAATTTTGTTTGCCTTTCAAACATATGATAGATTTTGACAACAGTCAGTCCTCTTGATTGTAATGTAAGCTTTTGATTAAGCAATCTCACATACATTACTGTAAATGCAGAAATGTTCGCGGTGGATTAATATTCGCAGTTTTCGCGGTGACCACTTCACCGCGAACTTAAAACCACCGCGAAAAGTCCTTTTTCCCGCAACTGCAAAATTAAATCACAGCGAACTTAAATGCATTTACAGTATTCTAATCCTCAAAGAGACTTCCATCAGGATGAAATGGTACTGCAGGAAACTGCACAATAATGGCTGAATTTGACTTGCAAAGTAAAAGTGGTATCCAAATCCACGTTCAGTGCATGCCCTTCCAATATGTTCCGGGAGACCTGGCGCATCCCCGTCTCGTAATTAGCCAGAGAAAGGGTATGTCACTCCGTAAGGGGCGGTATAACCCTGTCGTGTGCAAACATGTGCTAACACGACTCGACCGATGATGACGATGATGTGTCAAACTGACTCAGTCTTCTTTTCATTCTTAGGTTTGTCCTGGAGGCCAGCAGTGATTCCGATCCAGAATGCGCCGCGACAGATGCCTTGGCGTGCAGTGTTGCTTAGAGACACAGAGGGAGAGGAAAAGTTTCCACTGGTAAGCTTGACTCTTCTATCTGCCACGATGATCAGATTTCTTATTCTTACTTTCTAATTCACAGTGAGTCACTATTAATTCATGCAGCAGAGAAAAGCATAGTCGCACTGAACTTTTTACAGTGCATCAATTTATTCTGAAGAATGTGGAAACAACTAGTACTATCTTTCCTTAAAATATATCTGAAGTTGATAAATGTTATGCAGCGCACCAAGTAATGTAAAAAGAACAGCTATTTCTAAATATGTGGAATGTTTTGAGCCAAACTATATACACACGGTACCAATTGTGCTTTCTTAATGTTGCCTCTGTCAATGCCTTAAACTGTTTGTTGCTTCCTGATATAGACAGACGCCTGTCTGGAGGCCTGAGCTGTGACTCCTGTCCATATCAGATGAGGATCTGGAATGCAGTGTGGCTAATAGAAACACCAAGGGAAGGGAATGGTTTACAAAGGTACATTGTAAGCTCTTCTGTTCATCAAATACCCTCACTTCAAGTCCATGTTGATTTGGTTATATGGATGACATCCTGTAAGAACCCCGAAACTGATGCAAGTACTGTAAATGCATGTAAGTTTGTGGAGATTTAATTTCGAGACACAAACCAAGAAAAAGGACTTTTCGCGGTGGTTTTAAGTTTGCGGTAGCACCATGCACTGTAGTCTCTTACTGCCTTCGAAAAATATTTGCGGTGGTTTTAAGTTCGCGGTGGTTTTAAGTTCGCGGTGAAGTGCCCACCGCGAAAACCGTGAATCGAAAGTTTCTGCATTTACAGTATATGAAAATAAATGTTTATTCTTTGACCATGGAATCGACATTGGTATCCTATGACATTAGTATCCATTATCTGATTTTTTTTCAAATCCATGGTATATAATAAAGTTTATTGCAAATTCTTGCCCATGGGCTAATTGCAGGTAACATAAGAGATAAAAACAGTGTAAAAACAATATCACAAGTGTCTACTCTAGTCTAAAGCTAACTCTAGTGCATCCAAACGTTTGTAGTTGGAAGAACAGACAGGATAGATACAGCATGTTGTTGTAGGCGTTAAGTTCTTAGCTGCAGTCCATCCACTGACTTTTGTTTCTCTGTCTTCAAGACATGACCCCGGAGACTGGACTGCGCCAGCAAAACCAGCAGTGAAAGAAGATAGGGGGAGTTGTGAGTATGGTCTCTTTGCTAACACAAGACGTTCACCTCACCTCACACAGCACCCCTCTTCAGTCAGCAGGCATGACACACATGCAGTCGTTTTCCCTACAGTTAGGACCACCACACGTTACACTTTGTAATGGACCTTTACAAATAACATACCTCCATGCACATACTAGATATTCACTCACATTGGAGCACCTTCCTGAGACACTTTTTAGACAAATTTTACACAAATTTTACACAGTACATCAGACCTTCATACAGTCACTTTCCCAAGGACCTCTACACTTAAATGTTTGCTACATTGGAGGAGCTACTCAAAACACTGAGCCACACTACGCCCAGCACTGTTAATTACACAATAGGTCAGACCTTACACTAAATCCTCAAACACTTAGCCAGAATTTTACACGGTACGTCACACCTTCATGTAGTCTCTTTCCCACTCTTAGGACATCTACACTTAAATATTCACATTGACTCATACAGCACTACACCAGAGGAGCTTCTTAAAACACTTAGAATAATTTTTACTCCTGTCAGCAATGCATACAGTGTGCTCCCCAGGGGAGGTCTTTGCTAAGCTGAAGACCCGGTGCTTCGAAACACCAGCATACCTTGGCAATGACTGATCAGGTATATAACTTAGAATTAAAAACATTTAAAAAATACTTAGTAAATAAATTAACTTAGCTTATATATATACAAGATAAATAGATAGAAAAAAAAATTATATAAATATATATACACACAAACCAACCACCCCCTTACTATTTTCAGAACGTGTATCGTGTATATTATGCGCACTATCTCCCAGGAATACTGACATCAAGCAACCAAACCTAGCGTCGAAGCCTGGAGAAGAAAACCTCTGGGCCAGGGTAAAAAAATCCACAAAGCCCCCTCTCCTTTAGCGTAGTAGGCCTGATGACGGACAGAGCTGTTCGTCAACAGGTCTACTACGCAGAGTCAAGGCATGTGTAAGTTAGAACCCTGGGACAGAAGTTCCTCCTCCAGGCTAAGCCCAGGAAGAAGTAGAAATTGCACATACAGAAAGAGAGAAATTGTGTTTTGTCAGGCAGTCTATCAAACTTTGCTACAACTGTTTACATACTTGCAACACTTCTATCCCTCTGCTCCAAAATCCAGGCCTAGACTCAAGCTCATCAAATAAAGTCTGTCAGCGTAACACATCACTGTCAAACTCTACTAGATCAACAAGAGACAAGTCCTAAAGTTTGCAACAGAGGATTGGAATAGCTACAAATACATCAACAATGATAACAAAGTCTGATATCAACTTGATGACTAAAAAGAAATCGGCCGGACAAAACTAGACCTGTTATTTTCTCATTAGTTCTTTCCCTAGGCTACTTTTACATGCTAAAGTTATCTCTTTTACAACTGCCATTAAATAATTATGTTCAACACTGTGACTATCTAACTGAAGTTAACTATCTACCTATCAACTACTTATTATGCGATTGCCTAACAGTATAAAATCTACTTTTTAAATCATGTCAAACTGACTGACTTCAACATTTAAATAATATACTTGTTACATTACTGACTTGAAAATAAAATGTGGAAACCTCACCCGGCAACTGTTTAGTGTTTATAACCATCAAACTATCTGTCTTTACTATATTTCAAGGATACCTAACCTCAAAATGCAAAACCCCTGAATGAAGAATGTATTTTTGTTCGGCCGTCATCATTTCTTACACACAATTCCTCTCCTTCCAACATCACACACAGCTTACCTGTAGTACATTTCACTCTACAGAAAGAAAGCACAACATTGTCTGTTCCATTTCCTGTACAGCAATGGGACATATTTCTGGCAATCAATTGTGTAAACAAAGAAATTTCCCTGAAATCCACTTCTTCACTGACAGTATTATACATTCTGTTTGTCATTGTCACCACAATTTCTGTTTAAATTGTTCATTTTCCACGATACCCTTTGTTTGTAATGTGGACATTTAAATGCCTCTATGATATATATGTGGCGGCATTATCGCACCCGGTGGAATTATGAAAGTTAATCTTACTATCTAAAATCAATTATTTGGAGAAAAATGTGCATCCAGCTGTAGATACATTTTTGTACATGTTATGTAAATTCACCTGAGTTAAACCATTGTCAAATAGCAAATAATGATTCAGAAGAACATTAGATATCTGTGCTGCGTAGTATTCAATTTGGTATTTGACTGCTAATTCGGTGTACATTTATTACAGAAAAACAAGATTCAAACATTTCCTAAATCTCTGCTTTTTACAAATTGATAATGAATCATTCAATACTACACATGCGGCAAAGTTGCCCAAATTACCATGAACTTTTACTGTAGTTTAGTCCTAAAGAAGGATGGAAATTTCTTCATTCGTTTATGGTCTGACAATTTTTTCCAGTCATGTTGTATCACTGCTATGTACTTTGTAATATTCTATTTTGTGTTTTTGAAATTGAAAGGGCAGTTTTTGACTCACAGTTCTGTATCTATTGTACATGTATTTTGAATCATCACAGTGCTGCATTTTATTACTATCTTAGTACATACTATATCATTTTTTTGCATTTGCCTTTTTCTTGTTAGACATCATAAATCACACAAGTCTTGTTATTTGTAAAAATGAATAAAGAATCGTCTGGAAAAAAGTGCTGTGACAATTCAAAACATTGAGTGTGAAACATCATCTTTGTTCTATCTCAATTTCTTTTTGTGCAAAAGTTGTAGTATTTTTCATCAATAAAAATTTGCTGTTTTATGTGACTGTACATCTTTATTGTCTGTTTACACTAAAAACAACTTCTATTTCAGAAATGGGTCTGAAAAGTGTCTACTAGGTGAATCATTATGAAGAGGATATCAGGGAAAACAATTTGATCACAAATGATTTTGAAAATACATGCCATTGCCATACAGAATGAAACAACAGACAATATTACAAGTTCTCTCCTCCAATAGGCAAATGTACTGTGTTCTCCACCATATCTGCAAGAAAATATTAGTCACAACCTTAAACTAGATGTTAGTATGAGAAATATGAATTCTTTTAGAAATGACAATAAATAGCAGGAAGGGCTAATTTAACAATGTTTTAAACAATATTGAAACTTGAAAATTCAGAGGATCGCAGATATGCCCTTTCCAATTCTGGCATCATTCATTGTCATGTCCAGGGATCTGCATGGGAGGTCCCGATCACGCTTGGCGCTAAATTCCCGAATGCAGCAGCCTCGAATTACGCTTCATTCATGCAAGCTCAACGCTTTCGCATGATGCACAGATTACGATAAATCACAACCCGGTTTTACGCAAAATGGCTGATTACGCTTTGCGGCATGCAGACCCCTGTTTTTAAAAGAATTCTAAAAGCGTAAAGCCAACTCACAGTCAAGTCCGATGTTCTCTTCTCTGTGAACAGCTGACAGATCCTCCTGGAATACAAACAGGTACACAGGATTACTGGCAGGTAGCACAGGAACATGGACAGGTCCTCCTGGAATATGGACAGGCACACAGGATAGCTGCCAGGTCCTACAGCACACTGGAACATGGTCAGGTATACAGTATGGGAGGTTTTCACTTCACTTCCCACAACCTAGGAGGTAAAAGAAAAACTCATTCAGAAGAGTCAGACTAAGTGCCACATCATTACATCGCAATATTCACAGAACATGCATATCATCAGACAAAAAACATTTTGTATAACATACACAATATTAATGTTCAAGTTCTAAAACCTGCTTTGGGTCAGGGGCAAGAGAACATAAACTTAGTTAGTGAGGCAAAAGAAGAGCATACCCAAATTACATACAGTTATAACAATCAGTCAAAAGTAAACCACCACATAAAAACAAGACAGAATATATCACATCAACATATATCAAGTCTAGATGTTCCCTTCTCTGTAAACAGATCATCCTGGAATACAGACAACCCATATGACATTAGTTAACACACATTTCATGTAGATAAAGCAGTCAAAATGCTACTACACCATAGAGTAATGCTGCATACAAAACAGGCATGAAATACCTTAAAGTTTGCTTTGAACAGTTACATTAACAATACTAATAGTACATGGAAATTATTTGCTATCACATGAATACCACATGGCTTTCTGTACAGTTCATGACACACAAGATTTGGCTGCACAGATTAGTTCAAAACCCCTCGTTATTTGAAGGGTAAATTATAATGATGATTCATGAATGACAACACAAGAATAACGTCATTGTTAAGTCAAAAGCAACACATTGCATTGTTATGATACAGAATAATCCCATCAATGCAAAATATCATGCCACATGATAATACATCTAGTTATGATAGCATATCATGCAGGGCTCGAAATACTTTTTCTGCATACCCGCACTGGTGCAGGTAACATGCAAAATTACCTGCACCAGACAAATTTACAAAGTATGGATCATACTAAAATTGTTTAGAAAACATTGCTACTTTTTTCTTTATACTTTGTAAGTGGTATCATTCAATGCAGCTGATAACAATCTACATACACCTACATCATGTGACCCAGTACATGGACCGGTGCAGGTTAGGTGCAGGTAGACAACAGAAATACCTGCACAGCTCCAATCTTACCTGTACTAACCTGCATATGCAGGTGGTATTTCGAGCCCTGTTATGTGAAAATCATGACAAGTGTAACATACATCTCATACCTAGTTACAGAGCAATTATCACAGTATCATTAAAGTTCCGAGTGGAGAAAGGAGTGGAGAAAGGATGTTTGACATTACAGGAAGAAGAAAACAACCAAGGTGAAACAAACCATACCACAAACACAAGAATCGTATACAACACATGCCATGTTTGTAATAATACTGAGCATATCTACAAAACTGAGCAGAGTTTTAAGCTTTAAGCAACAAAATATAATGCAATTCTGGAAAACAGACATTTATAGCAGTTACTAGTTCTAAACAATTCATGCATATCAAATATCAAATATAGAAACATAATATTTACAGCATTTCAATTATTGATACAACTTTAACCAAAGTCCCCCATTTCTCAAATCATATTAGTTCTTGAATTCAGTGCTTTTACTATTTTATTGATAATGTTACCTGCCTCTTACCCACTTCTGCACCCTGTAAGACCAAGGTATCATCTCATCTTCCCCTTTAAACAAAGTACTTCAGTTCAGCACCTGGAAGGGAGTTGAGTTCTGGGTGTTGCACAAGATCTAGATAAATGTAGTTTAATTAAGTGCTTTCACTATTATCTTATCTTATAATAATGGTACCTGCCTCTTACCCATCCCTGCACCCCACAAGACAAAGGCATCATCTCATCTCTCCCTGTAGATACAGGACTTCAGTTCAGTAGCTGGAACAGAGTTTGGACTACAATGTTGTACACCAGGACATAGGAACCAACATGATCTTATCTCACCTGATCTATTGGGTAGGTAACCTGAGGTCTACCCATCAAACGTTAAGTAGAAAATTGTGTGGAAGATAAAGAATATTGCTGTGGGTTGATGGCCTGGCAGCAATGCACAGGCAAGACAACCAAACCATGCAGATAAGATGCAAGATCAGATCTAGATGCATGTTGAGTAATCTAGTGCTTTCACTATGATAATGTTACCTGACTCTTACCCATCTATGCAACCCGCAAGACCAAGGTATCATCTCATCTTCTCTGTAGATACAGTACTTAAGTTCAGCACCTAGAACAGAGTTTGGACTACAATGTTGTACAGCAGGACATAGGAACCAACATGATGTTATCTCACCTGTTCTATTGGGTAGGTAACCTGAGGTCTACCCATCAAACGTAAAGTAGAACATTGTTGTAGCCAGCACCCCTCCTTCCGGCAAAGTTATTGCAGCTGGGCACAAAAAATTTTGCCCATTCCGACAAAAATTGATATGTAAAATAAAATAAAACAGTCTCCCTTGTGTAATTTTTCATCCAAACAGATGCTGTTAAACAGCTTAGTCTATCAGCAAAATTGACACCTCTATAAAGTATACAATTATGTATGACTATGAGCGGAGAGGGGCTGGAGCGGAGAGGGGCTGGAGCAGAGAGGGGCTGGAGCAGAGAGGGGTTGGAGCGGAGAGTGGCTGGAGCGGAGAGGGGCTGGAGCAGAGGGGGGCTGGAGCAGAGGGGGGCTGGAGCAGAGGGGGGCTGGAGCAGAGGGGCTGGAGTGGAGAGTGGTTGGAGTGGAGAGTGGTTGGAGTGGAGAGTGGTTGGAGTGGAGAGTGGTTGGAGTGGAGAGGGGTTGGAGCTGAGAATGGTTGGAGTGGAGAGTGGTTGGAGCGGAGAGGGGCTGGAGTGGAGAGTGGTTGGAGTGGAGAGTGGTTGGAGTGGAGAGGGGCTGGAGTGGAGAGGGGTTGGAGTGGAGAGTGGTTGGAGTGGAGAGTGGTTGGATTGGAGAGTGGTTGGAGTGGAGAGGGGTTGGAGCTGAGAATGGTTGGAGTGGAGAGTGGTTGGAGCGGAGAGTGGTTGGATTGGAGAGTGGCTGGAGTGGAGAGTGGTTGGAGTGGAGAGTGGTTGGAGCGGAGAGTGGTTGGAGTGGAGAGTGGTTGGAGTGGAGAGTGGCTGGAGCAGAGAGTGGCTGGAGCGGAGAGGGGCTGGAGCAGAGAGGGGCTGGAGCGGAGAGTGGCTGGAGCGGAGAGGGGCTAGAAAAGTATTTCCTACTGTTTGAAGACCTTTTGGAGCTCTTAATGAAGTATATGTCTCCCTGGATCAGTCATAAAACTTTGTTGTTGTTGTTGTTGTTGT
The DNA here is from genome assembly GCF_000003815.2 of Branchiostoma floridae. Taxonomy (NCBI): domain Eukaryota; kingdom Metazoa; phylum Chordata; class Leptocardii; order Amphioxiformes; family Branchiostomatidae; genus Branchiostoma; species Branchiostoma floridae. Next base: position 14,441,614 of record NC_049996.1, read on the forward strand.
CCTCGTTTAATGTCTATTATTTCGCTAGACGTGGCCTCTTGGTGCTGAGTAACACATGGTTTGCATTTGAGTCAATAGTCTCTCTTGGTATTTAACTCTTGGTTCCTTGTGCTTGAGAGTTGCAGGAGGAGCTTCTAGGAGAGTACGTCGAAACGGTGTGTACTCTCAATGTACTGGGAGAAGGCCATGTCCATCTGTTTGTTGATTCCTTCTGAAAGGTCTTCTCTCATTCCAGCAAGCGTAGTGATGTCCGTGTCTCTGCTGTCCTCTGCTGTGTTGTATGTCTCATATATATTCTCCACTTCTAGCAGCATGTGTTGTCTTTCCTTTGCATAGCGAGGGCAGTGGTACAGGAAGTGGTTGGTGGTCTCCACAGCACCACAGTCTGTGCAGCTAGGTGAGATTTCAGGGTTCATCCAGTTTTGATAGGAGTTGAGTCTGGTATGGCCGCTCACTAGCTGGTTGATGATGACTTGTGTGCTTCTTCTTCCAAGTGTTTGTCCTTTCTTCTTCATGTTGGTGGCTATTTTCTGCATGTGCTCACTTCTTGTGTTCAGCTTAGTCCTTCTATTCCATCTCTCGTGTGCTTGTGACTCAATGTGTTTCATGGCTTGCTGTTTTGTCCAGGATGTGTAGTTCTGGCAGTTTCTTGCTTCCTCTGCTGCCAGCTTAGCTTCCTTGTCAGCAATTTCATTTCCAGGAATACCCATGTGTCCTGGGCACCAGGTGATCTGTATGGTGTAGCCTTTAGATTTCAGTGTGCTGAGTTTGCTTCTGAGTGTGTTTATCAGGCTGTTGTAGGCTTCCACTTGTTGCACCCCTGTGACGGTTTCAATCGCTGCCTTGCAGTCGCAGAGGAGGAGTATCTTGTTTGATGTGGTCGGTCTTCTGGTGATGGTGTCTATGGCTAGGTGTAGTCCCTCAATTTCCCCTTCGTAGTTATTTGATTTGCTGGCAACCGGTTTGCGTACAGCGAACGGCTCCGTGGTTCCCCACTTTTCGTACACTACTGCAGCACAACCGGTGGGCCCAGGGTTCCCAAGGGCCGAGCCGTCAGTGAAGATGACTGTGGTGGGTACATTGTCGTCTGTGATGTTTTGAAGTATGGTCAGGATTTCCTCTCGTGCCTTGTCTTTCCCCCCGGTGGTGATGGTTGTAGCTGTAAAGGACCCAGTGATGCTGCCCATGGTGAAGGGAGGAAGTCTGGAGTCGTAGTATGGCTCCTTGTCAACCATGCTTTCTTCCATCTCGCCCTTCATTTCGTTGAGTCTGGTCTGTAGCAGATGAAGCGGAGTTCCGATGTGGATGTCTGTCTTGTGTGAGTTCATGTTTGTAATGGCGTCGAAAATGGGGTTTCCCATGTGTTTGGACTTCATTCTTAGGTAGCTCTGTGCCTGTCTGCAAGTGAGATGGATGTCAATAGGTGGGATGCCGGCTATCGATTCCAGGGCCTCAGTGCTTGTTCTCTCGAGACATCCAGTAGCAGTGAGTAGTGCCTGTCTCTGTATAGGAGAGTAAGCCTTCTCCAGTCTGTCTTTGGCAGTGATGGTGCATTCGGCAGCGTAGTCTAGGATGGGTCTGACCAGAGTTGTGTACAGCAGGATGTGGGCTTGTTGAGAGGGATTCTTCTTAGCTTGTGTGACCTTGCTTACAGCTTTCAGGGCTCTGAAAGCCTTCGCCTTTGTCGTCGTGATGTGTTTGTCATAGGAGAGTTGTTGGTCTAGTGTGACTCCTACAAGCTTGAAGTTGTCAACCACTTCAATGCTCTTGTTGTCAACTGTCAAGTCCTCTATCTCTATGTCATCTGCTTGTGGAGGGGGAAATATCATGGCTTTAGTTTTGCTCTGTTGGATCTTCATGTTCCAGAGTGGGCACCAGTTGAGGATGACTTTGGAGATGCCAGCCTCTACTTCTTCCTTTACTGATTGGACATCTTCCCCAGACGACCAGCCTGCTCCATCATCTGCGTACTGGAAGTTGTCAAGGTTTGTGCTTGTGTATGCGTCAGCTGTGTATAGGTTGCAGAGTGTTGTAGATAGTACCGCCCCTTGGGGGATGCCGACTTTACTCTGTTGGTGCAAAACAACGCTGTTACCGCCCCCCTCCCCACAATTATCGTACCTCCTACCGTCTGTTTCTCGTCTTGTGTCAACCCTTGGATGTCACCTTCATCAAAACCGGCGTTATCGTGTCCCTGTCTCCAGTTCCTGGTCTCGGAATACCCATTTGTACGTCAAAACGCTTAGAATTTAACAGGAACAGTGGACAACTTGACAAAACCACGTTTTCCAAAGTTTCAGGCCAGGGGTCACATACATTAGTGACATCTAGCGACCTAAATACAAAGTGCAGTAGCAAAAGGTTTCACACACGGTCTAAAGGCGCCCCTATGCGGTTCATTTACAAAATACAGGGCTTGAAGTTGGCTTTGCCTAGTGATACCGAAGTTACCTGTATTTCATATTGGCCCGTACGCGTATGGAGGTAAATGAACGACACGAAAGACCGTTGCCATGGTAGATAACCTTTTTTTAGGTATAAGGAAGGAGGTATCGCTCACAAGAAGCACATCGCGTTTTAGATCGACAGTCGATTATATAGTGCTACCTATGACTATGTGTGTAATCAGGCATAGTTCGCTTTGAACCTTTGACCTTTCCCAACTGAGCTGTGTGTCCTGATTATCCAGATGAGTTGATCCGGCACAATATAACCGACTGCCGATCTAAAACACAATGATCTTTACTGTTATTGATTACACCCCCTTTTCTACGTACAAGATGGCTTAGAGCAGTGCATATTCACTGTCAAACTAAAGATAATTAGGGTGGAGATTATGGTTACCGCGCTCTTGAGTGACGCTAACATTAGCCTGACAAGCAGAGAAACCACATACATTAGCAAATATACAAAAGTAACGGTCTCCTCTGTCAGCACTGGAACACCAGTGCTGAAGTGGTCGTCAGCACTGGAAGTCCAGTGCTGAGCCGGCATCAGCACTGGATATCCAGTGCTGAGGCAGCTTCAGCACTCGAAGCCCTCCTGTCAGCACTGGAAACCGAGTGCTGAGACTACAATCAGCACTGGATTTCCAGTGCTGAGGACATTTCAGCTCTGGAAATCCAGTGCTGACAAATATTCTGCACTGGAAACCGAGTATAAAATGTATAAAGTTTAGTGGGACCGCGTGGCACGATCGGGAGCGCGTTGGTCTCAGGCCCGAGAGGTCCCGGGTTCAAATCCGCTTGCCGTGTCACCGATCTTGTGCCCTTGGGAAAGGCACTTTACACGACTTTCCTCACCTAACTCAGGTGTAAATGAGTACATAGCTGCGGCTAGTGGCAGTGACAAGCCTTTGTTGTGGTGACAGGCCATAGGGGCATGTTCGGGCATGACGCACCCGCCATGATACACGAGTCAGGGGTAGGAGGAACCCCTTGCATCCTTGGTCGGAAGTCCTCCTAGGAGATGGAACCTCCGAACAAAAAAGCCAACGGTATGGTGGCTTTGAAAAGGCGTCTTTGGCACCTGTTTCGCCATACCCTCCATATGTATATGGAGAATCTCAATTAAAAAAAAAAAAAAAAAGTTGGTGAATGGACAACTGTATTATACAATGTTTTTTAAATGATGCTTCTTTGCCGCACAAGCAGAATGTGTCGTCCACCTGTAACTACCTATTCTTTGTAAAAAAAAAGCTTGCCATACATTACATCTACGTAAATGACATATCAAGTTCTCTTCGAGTTTAATACAGGAAGGAGTCATGGATTACAAGAACGCCAAACGCGTTTTAGATCGACAGTCGGTTATATTGTGCTGCACACGACTGTGTGGGTAATCAGGCATAGTAAACCACGAACCTTTGACCTTTCCCAAATGATCTTTGTGTCCTGATTATCTAGATGAGTTGATGCAGCACAGTATAACCGATTGTCGATCTAAAACCTGTAATCAATAAATCACACAATTTTATAACTGAAAGAGAGCTTGGTGCAATTTCGTGGGTTTTTTTGTTTATTACTATCACACAACGTGGTATTATAGATAAAATTTGCCATCAGCAGCGCTACCCTGAGGTTTTACAGTTTGCAAATGTTTGCAGTACTCCATTCGGTCACAGGGTGTCCTTTTTTTTTTAACCTTGCCGACTGCCCGAGGGTCAGGCTACTTTGCTTCGTACCGACGGCCGGGGGGCTTGAGTTTGCGCCACAGCAAAACTGTTTATTTATTTATTATTTTTTTTGCTTTTCGACAGACGGGGACAATGTGGCACTGTACTCAAGTTTTTTGGTAACTTATATTAACAGTGCCACATATACACGGTACAGACAGAAGGTACCCATTTTTACACCTGGTTGAAGTGAGGAAGATCGTTTAAAGTGCCTTTCCCAAGGGCACAACGTCGGGGCGGGGCAAGGCGGGGATCGAACTCAGAACCTCTAGGTTCCGAGCCGAACGCTCTACCAGTTACCCCACGCCCGACGCCACAATAAGCCTATTTGCATTTACCAGTACGCATGCGCGGAATTTCCTTAGCAACGAAAAAAGTGAGATAAACAAGTCGCGTTCGACAGGGCAGCGTGTGTCCAGGTTCAATGTTCAAGTGTCGAGATTTTTAGCCTCTACACGGCGTTAACGGCAGCTACCCGCCTGGATCTGATGTTCCAACGATGTCCTAAACCTTGTGTACCTGAAACACCGTGTTCAGTTTCGCTTCAGAGGAATTTACGGTACGTTTTTTGACGGTATCCAAGCAAGTGTTCCCACAGTTAGTGATAACGCATGCATCCCTCCCCCATGCACGATGCCATCTATCTTTGCCGCTTACTTCTAGAATTTTTGTCCATTCTCACTACAGCCAGGTTTTTGTCTGTAAAGGTTACCAGTGTGACATAATTAGGAAATTTTAACCTACGTATGTTATAAACCGTAAAAATGTTAGCTAAAATGCACGACCTTGTGTCTTCACAATAATGAAAGCCGATATGGTCACTGTCTCGTGATCTCTCGTGTCTGGACATGACCCCGCTTGCACTGACTGAGGAGCTTTCGTACTGTGACCAACACTTCGATTAGAAAGATAAAAAAATGTTAAGAACCAACAGCGAGTACACTAATAATCGCAGTAAATGGCTTGGATGTCCGTATTAGTATTAAACTGGTGCTTTAGGTTGAAAAATTGTGCTAATAAATGTGCAAGCAAGGTCGCTGCAAGTTATGCAAACGTGACGGTGGGGAGGGGTGCATGTAGAATGTGCATTGAAGTGTATTACGCTTTAAAGCTGTATTTTTTGTTTAAGTGTTGATATTTGCTTTAATGTTTCTTCCTTTTTTTTAAGGTGCCGGAGTTCAACATGAGGCTGTGTGCAGTGGTCGGCTGCGGTAATGGAACATATCAACCAAGGCGGTTTCAACCTTCTTGTATCAACTTTAAAAAAAGGAAGTCAGGGACATGTCCAAATAAAAACATGGAACAAAAAAAGGATTTTGATGATGCAACTGTCCCCAACCTTTCCAGCTATGCATTTCCCACTGACAAGAAAGACCCATGGTCGGACAAAACTGTTCTTGCTCACAGATTGCCAACACTTGGGTTCGCTTCCTGTCTGTGACACTACAACCACTGATAGTATGGCCAAGTAGAGCTGCAATTTCCAAGACCTTGCCACCACAGTTCAAGAAACAATGTAGTAGAATAAGATGCATAATTGATTGTACAGAAATATTTATTGAGAGACCTAGATCTTTAGACTTACAAGCCTCCACATGGTATGACTATAAATACACAATACTTTAAAGCCGTTTGTAGGGATCACACCAAATGGGCACATCTCCTTTCTTTCAAAGACCTATGGCGGAAGAGCCTCTGATGTGTTCATTACCTGGGACTGTGGCTTTTTAGATTTGGTTGATCCAAATGACGTTATAAAAATAATGGCAGATAGGGGATTTCCAAACCAGGAGGACCTGATGCTGCTGAATGCAACACTAGAAATACCACCAGCAGCATAGGGGAGGCGACACATGACAAGAGACAAAGTAAAGAAAACAAAAACTGTTGCAAACTTGAGGATCCGCGTAGAGCGTGCTAACAATCGACTGAAGGACTTCAAAATCCTGGAGGGTACATTTCCCATAACACTCATGTCAGCATTAGATGACATTATCAAGGTCTGTGCTGCATTGGTTCGGAACCTGCAGCCAGACTTGGTCAAATAAACAGTTGGCATACAAGCCATTCAAGTTGGCAGAGATAAACTGTATTGAATTGCTGGCAGCTGAGTGCCAGTGACTTTTTTAATGATCCTTTACTGATTATGTTGTGATAGCAGGAAACTGTGACCGATGATAATAATGACAATGTAATGAAGATGTAATAGATAAAAGTGGATCCTTTCTGTAACATGTCCTCAAATGTATTCTCAAACATTTTTCATACATTAAGTTGTGAGTTCTTTACATTTATGCTGCCATACTGGTGGTGATGTAGGAACATATTTTTTGGAATAAAATCAACGGGATCTTACTTTTGCCTTTGTTCATGAAGTGGCTTGTGTAATGGGAAATGATTTATCGAACAGACAAACTAACAAACTAGCTGTAGGAGCTCACAATAATTATGTTTTCCCGATATGGATAAAATTGCTCTTGCTGGTGTCTTCTTTTCATTTCTTTTTCTACTGTCAGGAACCAATCAGAGCTTGTAACTGCCATGAACCAATCAATTTTAGAACTGCATTAGCAAATTAGCAGTATAACTATGAAGAACCGTCCTGTGTCTTAGCTCTTCATGTGTATAAACTTCCGCCTCCTCATCCATTACGGCCGGAACGAAAATGAAGAAAAAAAACTCCACTTACTTCATATACTGTCAGTAAAACACAAGGTCAAGGGACTAGGTAGGTAGGTAGGTAAAACACAAACACACGTCTTACACCAGACTTCAAAAACTTAAAATTATCTTTATTCTTAACTGACAGTTCTAGAATCTTCTTTAGAACAGGTGTACGTTCGTACCTGTCAGGTGGGAACACCTGCGGCGCCGCACGGCGCGGCGCGGAGCGCCATCTCCTTAAACAAACGCTGACACTACACACGCGTGACGCAACACTGGGTTGGCAAGTTATCTCCCAAAATGGCGGATTTTACCCGTCATGCATTTCGCGCCGGTAATTGCGAATAGGCTTATAGTTTACTTACGAGGTTATCATGCCTCAAGGCCACAACAACAACTATACAAACCAAATACATTATCATCAGGTCTATAAAGCCCTCTTTTACGTATCGATTGCAAGAACACTCCTTTCATATGGAGTTATGTCTCTTACAAACTCGGTCTTGTGAATCAACATTAAAAGCCATGTCAAATGTCGCGTTTAGATCAACAGTCGGTTACATTGTGCCCCGAGCACTGCGCGGGTAATCAAACATTGTACGTCGCGAACTTTGACCTTTCGAGACTGCACGTCATCATCATCATCATCATCACATTGTCCTGATTATTCAAATGTATTGATACAGTATAACCGACTATCGATCTAAGTCACAATGGACTATTATATATTCGATCACTCCACCATCTGCGCCTAAAAGTTGACTTGTAAAAGATTTCGAAGCGTTTTTAGTTTATTACCGTGACAATGGTAATGACAACCCGAGAACCGTGGATAGAGTATTGCAGCGTTTCAACGAGCTGCCAGGCGTCTCTTTTGGACCGTGCCAACTACAAACTCAAGCTCTTAAGTATTCAAATACAGAGCATTGGGCAAATATTTACCGTAAATAAGCCTTTTCACGGAGATCATAACGCATGTGGTGGCGACAGGAATTCTCATAATATGTCAAAGGGTATTAAGGCCCACAAAAAGTAAACAAATTCCGTCTGGATGTTGTTAATGATATGCAAATTGAAACAATGGTCGAGACAAGGACTATTAACTTTTTGTGGGCCTTACCCTTTGACATATTACCTTGAATTCCTGTCGCCGCATAAGCGTCCTGACTTTTGTTGTTGTTTATATCCGGGGTATTTCATCGCTCGTATGTAAAATGACAAGTAAGTTGTGGCACATTCCAAGGACCACACAGCATCGCCCCCAGCGGTTGTTGGACAAAGTGCAACTTTTAACTCAAAGAAACAGTTAACGCATTTGTTCCCGAATTCTGTGCGTTTGCTCCATTATTTTTCAACGAGAAGGATATAAAACGGCCACGAGAGTCTCCAATAGAATATTAAGTACTACTTACCACCCGAAACGGATGTAGCGCATCTTCCAAGGTCGAATCTTACCAGAGGCTTCTTCCCTTCCAAACACACTCGCCATTTTGCAAAGGCGTGGTTCACTACAGGTATCACCTGTTCAACATCATTAGCTTAATTTGAATTTGTTAATTAGTTTGATCATCAGATAGGGTTTGATTGATTTCATCATAGTTGTCCCAAAGCATTACTCCATGCCTTTTCCTTGTTCTAATAAAACGAAATACAATCAACTTCATGAGATCACGTCTTTTGAGGTCATACTGATACAATCTTTCCATATTTGAAAAAATACAGTAGAAGCCATTTAATTGTACTTTCCATTTGCCAGCACATTTCGTGTAATTATCCGGGTGGTGCAATAATGCGAAGCAGCACCCCTACGGGACGTTGGGATTCCGTACAATTAACAGAAGTGTGCAGTTGTCCGTTGTGCAATTAACTGACTTCTACTGTATGTCATGTGCGTTTCCCAGCACCCAACGATTGCCATGGTAAGGTCTGTTTGCTGGCGTCTCTTGTGTCTACCAGGGTGATGGGCGTGTCTTCCATGGTAACGACGGATCACATTGACAGAAAGAAGAACATATGTATGAAGAATCGTTAATTAAAGTACCACTTGTGTGGGTATGCAAAGGTAAACTGATTTGTTGTCAAACCTGTACAAGTGATCACCTCTACACAAGAACCAATGGCAATTGATATTAACCTGGCAATTGATCATGATATATAAACCTATGCAATGACCATCTTTTTATTACATAAGGTCCAACTGCCTAAAGTGACTAAGTTTTTGTTGACTTGCTACCTTAGATTGTTCCCATTGACAAAATAATTAAGAGTCTTGTCTATAGTGACCACCTATCCACATAGACCGGCTTTCATTGAGGGCTTCTTGGGCAGTTTTGACTGCTGTTAAAGTTGAAAAGTTAAACCCTTCCCGCGTCTGATGGCGCGTAGGGCGGCGCCCATCTCTGTTTCTTTAGCCCTGGGCCACACAACGCAATCACTGCAGCAGGGGGCTAGTCCACTGGTAGTGGTGTGTGTTCAACTTCAATACTCTTCCCCACTAGGCCATTGTACCGGTTTTTGACTGCTGTACTTGATGGGAATACCTCTATGCTTATTACCCCTAGATGGTATAAGTTAGCGAAGTCCTACCAAGAAGCTTAAGAAGAAGAAGAAGACTTGTCACTGGATACTAAAGCTTAGTAATCACTATATTTTCGTTTTGTTTGGGGCATCTAGTGATATAGTTTCCTTCACATTGAAATCTCTGAAGTTAAAAAAAGTTGTTTTTTTTTCTTTCAATCATCCAGAGGCCGCCTTTGTACATGTGTGTGCGGTTCTATTGCTTGAAACCTTTCTCAATCGACTGTAAGTTCTGACGTACAGGTGTTCTTTGATCCAACAACTGAGGGCATTCCCTGTTTGATTGAACTGTGAGGGGGCTTGCAAAATACTTGGAAACATAAAAAGGCTGCTCTCAATTATATCAAGACGCTTTGATACAGATTCTTCAAACCGAGTTTTTTTCTTGCAACCAGTCGCATAATTATAAATTAGTCTGTAGCTTGTAGAAAAACAAAATTCCTTTCGTTGGACATAATCACCATTTCTCACGCAAGGCAAATCATTTTTCATATTCATAGTTTCGTGGTATTCTATCACTTGTAGAAAACAAAATGTCATTCAAGCCCGTACCACGCCTCTCGTCGAGCATAATCACCAATACTTAAAAAGACAAACCGTTTTCCATATTCATGCAGTTTTTGTGGTATTGTATCACTTGTAGAAAACAAAATGCCATTCAAAATACAAACCACGCCTCTGGCTGCAGCTGGGCATAATCACCATTACTTCAAAGTACAAACCATTTTCCATATTCATGCAGTTTTTCACGGTATTGTACATATCCAGACGTCGCATTGTAGCGCAGATGCCAGTACAGTACAGATGTACGCGCAAGCACAGCCGGTTCGGGACCCGGGCAGGGGACCCGGCAGCCGCCCCAAAACCGTTGAGACACCGCCACCACCTCTTCCTGTCCGCCAGAGCGGTGCAACAGGGCGTGTCTACCATGGCAACGGCGCTTCTGGACAGCCGAAGGAAGGGCCAAGAACCTCTCCAAACATTTACGAATCAGCAGAAGCTGTGAAACCACAGAATGTTTCGGAGGGCGGCAGGCGTCATGTCAACATACCTGGTGGAATGGATACATCTACGGGTAAGCTCTAGCTAATGGACCGATCCTGTCGAACGCCATATCGAACAAATAGAACCCCCTATTCTATTTCGAACACCTCCGTCAAAAGCTGCCACAGCAGGACAGAAATGGCTATTTTTGACGGAGGTGTTCGAAACAGAACCATGATCGAACAGGGGGCGGGGTTTTGGGATCGGTCCATTTGTATAGCCGGCCGGTAGAAGCCCCTTCTGCGTAACACACAATGCCAGCTTCTATATCTATGGACAGGAATGGTTTGTAATAAGAAGTGTTTTGGAATACGTGTGCGATACTACCATTATTGAAGGAATGCATGCTATCTTCCTGCACTTATCTATTTTCTTACAGGATATATGAATATGATTAACTTGAGGTGAGAATTATGTTAAAGTCTAGTGATAGGAGTTATACTTAATACATCACAATGTTCACTTCTAGATATATTCATTTGTAATTGTACCGAATAGACTATGAATTGTTCTAGCCTTCACTAAAGCTTATAAATCCCTTCGGTCGATATTTCAAATCCCCCACCACATTCTTCACTGCGAAATCAACAAAGGCAGGTTCTACGTGCTCTAAATTAATTTCTTTTATATTATTGGGCGAATTTTATATATCTTTCTCACCAAGGCCTTCTTTTGCAGTCTTTAGCTGTTATGTTGATATATGATATTTAGTCGTAATAACCAGCGTGAATTATGATTTGTTGACCAGACGACGCCTACAAGGTGGGCCGAAGCTGCCGCCGTGTTTTCTGTGATTTCCTCCGTCTCCACCTGTGTTGTCTGGCCGCCACCCTGACGGTAGTAGTGACCCTCGTCACTATGGGATGTCTGCTCATGGTCTCCGTCAATGCCAAGTTCGACAAGCATGAACAGGTCAGGACTTCGTGTATACTAGTACCTACTTACTTACTGCCCTTTGTCCTTCTGACATGTAGGACAGCAACAAAAGATCCTCAGCTCTTCGAGTCTTAGGATACTATTTCAAGTATGGTTGAAAAACTCCGGTTCTTTCGAAACTGTTCGTCTTCTTCGGTCGGTCTTGCTTCCTCTTTCCTTCTGGCGTGTAGTGTAGCGTAGTGCTTGTCAGTGCTCACGCAAATCCTTTAGAACAAGCTGTTTGGGGACACAAACCTTCACAAATACTTCCTTTCACAAAATCTACCTGACACCAAAATATAAAGATCACAGCATGTTCAAAAGATACAAAAAATGGAAGGTCCACTGCAGTATTAAGGACATACACCAGTGGTTCAAAAAGTGACTCCTACTCACACACCAAATATCATTACAATCCATCATTACAAAACATACAGACAAACACACACACAAACACACACACACACACACACACACACACACACACACACACACAAACACATTGTTTGACAATGGATATGGTACACAATATCATAATCATTTAGATATACCAGAACAGTTCTGGTACCTCACCTTTGCCCTTACAATTTACTGTATGCCCTGTCGACAATAACACGTTGTTTTTCTGCAAGTAGCAGACTAATTTGAATGGAGTTATTAATCTAAACATGAAAGCGTACACATGATAGGATGATATTTAGAATGGCGTTTGAGAAACTCTTGCCTTAATTGCATTTTTTAACGTGTTTAACTTGTTAATGTTTTTTTTAGTTATTAATCAAAATATGAAAGGGTACATATTAAAGGCTGATATTTGAAAATGCGCAGAGAAACCCTTTTATTAATGCATTTTTGTTATGTGTTTACCGCCTCTTCGTCTCATTTGTTTCTTTTCATTATATGAAGAATAATATGAAGTGCCTTTCTCATCTCCATCTCCTTAGGAAATCTGGCACCTGTCTACCAGGGTTGACGTTCTGACACGCAATCTGGACAATGAACGGAACCGAACTGCACTTATGGAACAGCGACTTATGGGAAAACGCAAGATGGCAGGTAAGCGACATGTTAGCGTGGATTTTTGTTGAAGTTAAAGAGGTAAGGTGATGGCGACTTACATTGGGTTTGAAGGATTGTTGGTCCATACAACAATGATCTTGCGTCTTGTGTTTTTCATCAACTGAATCGTTGATGAATTTTACATTTATTCATTTTGTCCATAGGTTCTAGCTTCTCGTACTTTGATACGGATGCAAATTTGTTTGTCTTTTACATTCTCTAGATGCTCATTTTGGCCTCGACCGAAAGATTGCACCCCCTGGACCCCCTGGACCACCCGGAGCACGCGGACCAACTGGACACCGAGGATCCCCTGGACAACCCGGGTCACCTGGACGATCCGGACGCCGTGGAAAACCTGGACAACGTGGACCTCCTGGCCCTTTCGGACCCCCTGGACTCCCTGGACCTCTCGGACCCCCTGAACCACCTGTAGCTCTCGGGCCACCTGGAACACTCGGACTCCCTGGACCTCTCTGGCCCCGTGGACAACCCGGACCTCTCGGACCCCCTGGACAACCCGGACCTCTCGGTCCCCCTGGACAACCCGGACCTCTCGGTCCCCCTGGACAACCCGGACCTCTCGGTCCCCTGGACAACCCGGACCTCTCGGACCCCCTGGACAACCCGGACCTCTCGGGCCACCTGGAACACTCGGACTCCCTGGACCTCTCTGGCCCCGTGGACAACCCGGACGTCTCGGACCCCCTGGAAAACCCGGACCTCTCGGACCCCCTGGACAACCCGGACCTCTCGGTCCCCCTGGACAACCTGGACCTCTCGGACCCCCTGGACAACCCGGACAACCCGGACCCCCTGGACAACCCGGACGTATCGGACCCCCTGGACATATCGGACCTCCTGGACAACCAGGACCCCGTGGACCACCCGGGAATATCGGGCCCATTGGACGACAGGTCTCCATTAGGCATACTGGACAACCTGGACCCCCTGGACAACCAGGACCACATGGCCAATCGTGACCTCTTGGACCCCCTGGACAACCCAGGCATTCCGGACCCCCTGGACAACCCGGGCCACGTGGACCCCCTGGACCCCATGGACAACCTGGAGCCTCTGGACTGGCCTCCCGGACAACCTGGAGCTCATGGACAACCCGGACCACGTAGACAGCTCGGACCCTCTGGACAACCCGGACCCCCCGGACCTCTCGGGTCCACTGGACACTTTGGACAACCCGGACATTTCGGAGGTCCAGGGCCCAGTGGACAGCATGGAACTCTGGATCTCACTGGGCAAAAGGAGTCCATTAGAAAACCAGGCCTTCCCAGCTCACAAGGACAACCCCGCCCTTCCAAACACCGTGGACAACCTGGAAACATTGGGCAACCCGAAACTATCGGGCCCAATGGACGACAGGTTCCCAATAGACAAACCGAGCTTCCCGGACCCACTGGACAACTCGGACTCCCGGAGGAAATCGGTCTTCCCGGACCCCGCGGAGAACCTGGATCACATGGCCAATCCGGGATCCCTGAACTTTTAGGACCCCCTGGACAACCCAAGCTCCGTGGACAACCCAGGAAAATTTGGCAACCTGAAACTCTCGGGTTGAATGGAAGACAGTTGCCCAATAGAAAAATTGACCTTCCCGCACCCCCTGGACATTTCGGACCTTCTGGTCAACCGAAACCCCGTGGAGAACCCGGAAACGCTGGGCAACCTGGAACTGTCGGATTCAATGGAAGACCCATTGGACAAACCAGACCCTCCGGACATTCTGAACCTTCGACCCAACAGCGCAAACTGGCCAGCGGAAACCTTCAGTACACCAGCCTAGGTTGCTGGAAGGAGAAAGTCTACAACCGCGCCATTCCGACACTTGAGGGGACAGATCCACGTCTTACTGACCGCTTTAATTCCCGTGAAAACGCCATCGAAACGTGTTACCAGGCAGCACTATCCCGTAGTTTTACCATGTTTGCTCTACGGAATGGCGGAGAGTGTTTGGGGTCTGCAGATGGACACAACACTTACAAAATGTACGGGCGTTCCTCAGCCTGTCATGTGGATGGCGAAGGCGGGCCTTGGGCAAATGAGGTCTACGAAATTACAGGTGAGGCTCTGATAAATATTGTATACAACAACCCGCAAATCTGATTTTGTTTGATATACAATTCCATATCAAATTACATGCGGGAATATCTACGCTCTCTCCAAGCCATGTTTTTTTCTATTTCAGCTGCCCGGAGCTACGGTTGCCGAGTCGGATACACACTCCTCGCTGCCACGACCTGCGTTCGGCTCGATGTCCAAGAAATGCCCTACGACAACGCCAAGATGGTCTGCAAGAAGGAAGGGGCGACACTAGCCATGCCGAAAACAAAAGAAATGGACGTCGCTTTGAGAAACCTGGTCCGCGATGAAGGCCAAAACGAAATGTATTGGATCGGTATGAGGAACAAGATCGGTATGAGGAAGAGGATCTTTCGTCAGAGACGCTGGCAATGGGAGGATGGGTCCTTTCTTAAGCATGGTGAATACAAGGTACGCCTTCTTAACTGTTTAAAGAAATCTGTGTCTTCATTCAACAAATTTAGAAAACTTTTACTCATCTTTATCAAAGTTATCAACATTCATACATAATGCTACATCTTTTTATCATCGTAGAACTTAAAAATGGTATCTATCTTTTTTTTATAAACAGGGATGGAATCCAGGAGAGCCAAGGAATTACCCGACGTGGCCTCATCGGTATGACCTGTGCGTGATGTACTGGTCTGTTCCCACTGGGTCTCCTATGTGGGATGACAACCCGTGCAAACATCACCACCGCTTCATCTGCCAAACACGTCCTTCATAAATGGGAGAAGGGCAGACAAAACCGGCTCGCTTCAACTGAGCAGTGCCTTTTTAGATGTTTTTAGATGACTTTTGTCTTGTAGGAAGGACCGAATGGTTTTAACACCATATCGCATTTTTTAAAAGGGCAGTTTATTATCAAATGGGATATTGTGATTTTTATTTGTCCAGTTGTTCTATATCTATTTGTACTGTTTGCTATTCAGCGAGGATATGAAGGATGGGGCTGCATGCTTTACTTTAACATTTACAGTTTCAAATTAGCATTGGAGTCAGCAGGTTTTATAACTAACCTATTGACAATTCAATGTAAAGTAATAGTAGGTCCATTCACAGCAGGAAGGGTCACTATTGTTTCTTTCTAGGAGAGAGTCTGGATGTGTTAGAAGGGCCTATCCCCACTAAGGTGATGTAGTACATTGAACATCTAAATAGAAAGAGAATGTAATACAATCACAACTCATACTTTTTACGAACTTGTGTGATCACTGTTTATCACATTCTATCACTGATGTTGACATACATGTATAATGTTAACATTGTGTAAGCCAAAGTCCACGTTCTTTATTATTACAAGGAATGTAAGTAGAAATATTTCCTTAGCCGAAGCAAATTTCTTAAAAGCTGTCAGCATTAACTGGGAAGCTTGATCATTCATTGCCTAACTCGCAGAGACTCCACAATATATCACTCTGCACATGCGCAATTGGAACTGTGATATTGGTGTATCATTTTGGAATATGTTAAAAAATCACGTCTGTGACGTAATAATCGTTTGCTATGTAGCATTTCTAAATAAAATGTGAAAACACCAATGCATTTTTTGTTCACTTATGAGTTGATATTTTTCTCAACGATCTAATAGGTCAACACATGTACACTTCTAATGACTTTAACGAAAGGGGTTACCATGGCAAGAGTCACACACCTCACAATGCTGCGGAAGCTTTAACAAGTGCCAGGTTGAAAAATAACTCCATGACTAAGGTTTTGCTGGTTATGCGAATGGGCCATTTGCATTTGATATTCACCTTAACCCACGTTATGCGTTGGTCACAACTGCAAGAGGGTACCCGGGTCTGCAGAGGATGCAGCCGATATTGGCCGTTTGGTCGGCGGACAAGAAGATAACGTGACAAAATAGAGAAAGTCCGACAAATCCTAAATACGTCAGAAACCAGCCGAAGCCAAACCTCTGCTTGGAGAATAGGTCTGAAGTCTGCAGGACACTGGTTATCGTTAGCCTCTACCAGGCTCAGCGGATCGGTGGTCTAATAGTAGAAATTGGACACATAGAGACCTACGCTTAAGTCTTTTTAGATATCCCAGAAGCAGTATTTGTACACGTGTGTACAGACGTGCAGACACATTACTTTAAAAAACATGTTTCTCAATCGACTGCAGGGTCTGGAAAGCTGTACATAAGATCTATCGTCCTCTTTGATCCAAGAACTAAAGACATTCCCTGTTAGATTGGGCTGCGGTGCGGCTTGAGTTGAAAACAGCCAAAACGTACCTCAATTATATCTTAGAACCAGTAGTGTAAAACTATATGTAATACCCAACATGTTGATACATTCATATACCAGTTTGTTACTCCATTTGTACTTGTTTGTATGGATGATGCAGACGGACTTACAAAATGCTGTGTCAATAAATATTACTATATCAAGGCGCTTTGATACAGATTGAATGTTTTCAATCGTATCGAGGATTTAAATTGATGCTGTTTTCTTACAACTAACCGATGATTATATTCCACCCACATAGATTAGTCTGTAAATTGTAGAAAACAAAATGCCATCCAAAATACGTCGTACCACGCCTTTCTTTGATCATAATTACCATTTCTTCAAAAGACAAAATCATTTTCAATATTCATACAGTGTTCGTGATATTCCAGTTCTTGTAAAAACAAAAAGCCATTCAAAATACACTGTTATACAACTATCGTTGAGTATAATCATCATTTCTCAAAAGAAAAAAAAACATTTAATTTTCAACATTCATACAGTACTAGTGTTCGCGGTATTTTATGACTTGTAAAAAACAAAATGCCATTCAAAACACACCGTACCACGCCTTTCTTTGACCATTTCTTCAAAAGACAACGAAATCATTTTAAATTTCTATATTCATACAGTGTTCGTGGTATTCTATCATTTGTTGAAAAAAATGTCATTCAAGCCTTACCACGCCTCTCGTTGACCATAAGAACAATTACTTGAAAAGACAAACGTTTACATATTCATGCAGTATTCTGTCACTTGTAGAAAACAAAATGCCGTTCAAAACACGTCGTACCACGCCTTGCGACAAGCATAGAAATAATCATCATTACTTCAAAAGAGAAACCGTTTTTCCATAGTCATAGTTTTCACGGAATTGTACATATCTAGACGGCGCACCCGCGTCGTGCTTGTACAGAACAGTAGAGATGTACGCGCGAGCACAGCCGGTTCGGGCCCCGGGCAGGGGACCTGGCAACCGCCCCAAAACAGGCGGGACACCGCCTCCACCTCCTCCTGCCCGTCAGATTGGTGAAACAGGGCGTGCCTGCCATGGCAACGGCGCTTCTGGACAATCGAAGGAAGGGCAAAGAAACATTTCCGAAGCAGCAGAAGCTGTGAAACCGCAGAAAGTCTCGGAGGGCGGCAGGCGTCACGTCAACATACCTGGTGAAATGGATACATCTACGGGTAAACTCTATCTAATTTGTATAACCGGCCGGTAGAACCCCCTTCTGCGTAACACACAATGCCAGCTTCTATATCTATGGAATGCAATGGTTTGTAATAATAGTCGTTTTGGAATACGTGTGCGACACTACCATCATTGAAGGAATGCATGCTGCCTACCTGCACTTTCGTGTATTTTCGTACAGGATATATGAATATGATTATGTTGAAGTAAGAATTGTGTTAAAATCGAGTCTTATGATAGGTGTTATACTTCATACATCATAATGTTCACTTCTGAATATATTCAGCTGCACAGAATAGACTATAATTGTTCTGGTCTTCACTAAAACTTATAAATTGCTTGGGTCAAGATTTTAAATCCCCCACCACTTCCTTTATTGCGAACTCAATATAGACAGGTTCTATACGTGCTCTGAATTAATTTGTTTTATTTCATATCTTTCTCATTAGGCCTTCTATTGCAGTCTTTAGCTGTTATGTTGATATGATGTTTATGAGATTTAATTCGTAATAACCAGCGTGAATTATGATTTGTTGACCAGACGACGCCTACAAGGTGGGTCGAAGCTGCCGCCGTGTTTTCTGTGATTTCCTCCGTCTCCACCTGTGCTGTCTGGCCGCCACCCTGACGGTAGTGGTGACCCTCGTCATTCTGGGATGTCTGCTCATGGTCTCCGTCAATGCCAAGTTCAACAAACATCAACAGGTCAGAACTTTGTGTCAATGGCCACGCAAATCTCTTAGAACAAACTGCTTGGGGGCCCAAACCTACACAATTTTTTCCTTTCACCAAAAGAAATGTGCAATCAAAATATAAAGATCAAACCATGTCCAGGACAAAAGATACAAAAACCGGAAGTTCTGCTGCAGTATTTTTGTCTTTCAAACATACCAAATGTCATTACAATCCATGCAGAGGTTCTAAAGTTATTCTGACCAAAAATATCCGGTAAAACAAACAAGCATGCACACACATACATAGACACAGACACAGACACAGACACACCAAAACAATTCCTCCATTTTTCATACTTTTTCGTTACCTAATTTTGCCCTTACATTATTTACTGTGTGCGCTAGTATCGACAATAACATGTTTTTCTGCAAGTAGCAGACTAATTTGGATGTGAATTGAACATAAAAACGTATATATGAAAGGCTGATATTTGAATAGCCGTTTGAAAAACTCTTTAATTTTCTTTATGTGTTTACCGACTCTTCGACTTTTTTTGAGTGAATGATCATGACTAATCTTTCTCATTACAATATCCTTAGGAAATCTCACACCTGTCTACCAGTGTGGACGTCTTGAAACGCAACCTGGACAACGAGCGGAACCGAACTACAGTCATGGAGCAGCGACTTAACGAAAAATGCAAGATGTCGGGTAAGTTAGGTTTGCTTGACGTTTTAACATTAGAATCAACATTAAAAGAAAGTTTTAGCATCCTCTGTTTCAACATATGAATTCGGTATCTACTATAGGTATTTTTTAATGATGTTTTTCCATGCAAGGTCAGTATTGGTCACTTCTGGCTCTTCTAAGTTGAGGAGGTTTTGAGATACAATTGTTTAGTATCTAAGAAGCTATTGAAAATGAGTCTACATCCTATTTGAGTAGAGTTACCAGAATTTCATTATAATTAAGTAATATACACAAAAATAGTTAGGAGCTAGAAGTGTACAATTTGTACATGTTTTGAAGGATTATGGGTTGAATTTGTTTTATTGTGAGAGTTTCAGTCCGATGAAATAAGCTGTTGTTATACTTATAGGAGGGCTTTGACAAGGATATTTGGGCACTGCAGGGACGTGAGCAAGAAGAGAATCTAGTGTTACACTGAAATACTCTCAGTTATGATTTTACGTCTTGTGTTTAACATCAATTTAAATCGTAACAATTCTACATTTTTCTTTTGTCCACAGGTTTTAGTTTCTCTTACTTTAACACCGATGCAGTGTTTTTCGCCTTGTATGTTCTAGATGCTCATTTTGGCCTCGACCGAATGATTGGACCCCCCGGACAGCCCGGACCACCTGGACAACGAGGTCCTCTTGGACCCCCTGGACCACCCGGAGTACCCGGACCAACTGGAAAAAGAGGACGACAAGGAGGTCGTGGAAGACCTGGACCTCGCGGACCCCCTGGACCAACTGGACCCCCTGGACCTCATGGACAACCCGAACAACCCAGAAACCCTGGACAACATAGCCTTATCGGACCCGCTGGACAACCCGGCCCGCCAGGACTCCCTGGAAAGCTTGGACCCCGTGGACCCATTGGGCCCCACGGACCTATCGCCCAACCTAGACCAACAGGACCTCTTGGGTCCCCTGAACAACCTGGACCTCTTGGGCCCCCTGGAGAACCCGGACCTCTTGGGCCCCCTGGACAACCCGGACATCTTGGGCCCCCTGGACAACCCGGACCGCTTGGGCCTCTTGGGCAACCTGTCCCTGTCGGGCCCCCTGGACAACCCGGACCTTTTGGGCCTCTTGGACAACCCGGACCTCTTGGGCCTTTTGGACAACCTGACCCTCTCGGACATCATGGACAACCTGGTCCTCTCGGATCCCCTGGACAACCTGACCCACTCGGACCACTTGGACAACTCGGATCCTCTGGACAACCTGTCCCTGTCGGGCCTCCTGGACAACCTGGCCCTCTCGGGCCCCCTGGACACTTCGGATCCCCTGGACAACCTGGACCTCTTGGGCCCCCTGGACAACGCGGACCTCTTTGGCCTCCTGGACAGCCTGACCCTCTCGGACCTCTTGGACAACCTGACCCACTCGGACCACTTGGACAACTTGGATCCTCTGGACAACCTGGCCCTCTCGGATCCCCTAGACACTTCGGATCCCCTGGACAACCTGGTCCTCTCGGATCGCCTGGACAACCTGGCCCTCTCCGACCTCTTGGACAACCTGGCCCTCTCGGAACTCTTGGACAACTTGACCCTCTCGGACCACTTGGACAACTCGGATCCTCTGGACAACCTGGCCCTCTCGGATCCCCTTTAGATCTCGGATCCCCTGGACAACCTAACCCTCTCGGACCCCCTGGACAACCTGGCCCTCTCGGAACTCTTGGACAACCTGACCCTCTCGGATCCCCTGGACAACCTGGCCCTCTCGGAACTCTTGAACAACCTGACCCCTTTGGACCACTTGGACAACTCGGATCCTCTGGACAACCTGGCCCTCTCGGACTCCGTGGACAACCCGACCCTCTCGGACCTCCTGGACAACCTGGCCCTTTTACTGTACACACATGTACTGGCCCATCGTGTCCTCCTGGCCAACCTAAGAGTCTGACTTCTCAATCAAAAGAACAATCGATCCAACAGCGCCAACCGGCCAGCGGAAGTCGTCACTACACCAGTCTGGGTTGCTGGAAGGACAAGCCTAACCGCGCCATTCCGACGCTTGAGTTAACAGATCTACGTCTAGATTGTAGGTACGGTTCCCATAAAAACGCCGGCTACAAGATCCGTGAAAATCCCATAGAAAAGTGCTACCAGGTCGCACGTTCTCGTGGTTTTACCGTGTTTGCTGTGCAGGATGGCGGACAGTGTATGGGGTCTGCAGATGGACACAACACCTACATGAAGCACGGGCCCTCCACACTCTGTCTAGCGGACGGCGAAGGCGGGCCTTGGACAAATCATGTCTACCAAATCACAGGTGAGCTCATATGAATAATGTAATAGGGTCACTCATCCACCGCTGCCACCAAATGTAGCGAGTGGCCGATCTAGGGTAACTCAGAGGGGAGGTCCGAATGCATTTGCTTACACTCCAGAACGGACTAGACCACTAGGGTCGGTCGTCTTTATTGCCATTCCGAGCTAACATAAACCAGATGGACAAAATATCAAAATATATGGATTTACGCCCTTCCGAGTCAAGGCATGTTTTTGGACAGACGAGGACAATGTACCACTGCACTCATTTTTTTTAACTCGAATTAATGGTGCTACGAACACAGTACAGACATAGGTAAAGGTAGTATTTTCTATTACCTTCCCGACCGAAGTCAGGTACCCATTTTTACACCTGGGTGAAGTGAGGAAGGTCGATCGTGTAAAGTGCCGTTCCCAAGGACGCTCTACCAGTTATGTCACACACAAAGCCATGTTCTTTCTCTGTTTCAGCTACTATGAGCGACGGCTGCCGAGTCGGATACACACTACTCGCTGCCACGACCTGTGTTAGGCTCGATTTCCAAGAAATGACCTACTGGGACGCCAAGAATTTCTGCGAGAAGGAAGGGGCGACACTAGCCATGCCGAAAACGAGAGAATTTGACGTAGCTTTGAGAAACCTGGTCCGCAAGGAAGGCCAAAACCTCCTCTATTGGATCGGCATGAGGGACAAGGGGTGCTTTCTTCTTCATAAGAGAAACTGGATATTTGAAGATGGGTCTCATCTTGGCAACTACAAGGTACGCCCTCTTCATTGTTTATTGCCCAAAGAAAACTCCACAAGTCAGAATGCAATATTTTCTTTCAACGAATGCAGAACATGCTTACCTTTACCAGGAGTATTAGTCAGCATTCTACACAATGTTCCGGGCTTTAAGTCACTGACGAACCTCAAACATTAATACTTATTCCTTTTTTTTAAACCAGGGATGGCACCCAAGAGCGCCAAATGACAAGAGGTGGTCCCATATTTCCAATGATCGACTGTGTGTGCTGTACAGGCCAGAACCCACTGGTACTCCTATGTGGGACGACAGTCACTGCCGTATGAAACACAGCTTTCTCTGTGAAACTCCTCTTGCGTGAATAAGGGAAAGGTCAGCAAAAATGCTTTCTTCAACTGAGCATTGCCTCATCATTGAAGCCACATTGACTTGATGATATGGATGACATCCGTGCGTGAGTTTCGTCGATTCTAAAAATAACTTTGCAACCATATGTAAGGCCAATGTTTTTGTTGAGCAGCCAATGTTTTTTGGTGCACGTACTTTTTGCCATAAGTTGAAAATGTATTTCGAGCCCCTAACAAATTTTTCCTGAGTCAAAGAGGAAGATATGAAGGAACAAAAAATATCTATTGTTAAGTATTTCATGCTCTGTGTTTCGATCATTTATTCAAACTTCATGACCATATGTCATAAATAAGGCAACATTATTTGGTCCAGCTTTTTTGTAAGTCTGTATGGCCTAAACGTAACAAATTATTTACATTTCAGAGGTCCAAATTCGATCTATTTCTGTTTCCATATAGGAAATAAAACTGCTTGTAAAATCTAACTACGTAAAACGCCTGTTTTTATCGGAAGGGTTGACTTTTTTTGTTGGAAAACGAAACATGTCTAAACCTTGATTTGCACGTACACACCAATGTTATGTTACGTACATAACGGAAGGTGCTGTAACTTCGGACGTAAATTAACGAGTTCGACATCGTATTGTATCAGTGTCAGTTGTCTAAAAACTGTTGCGTTTTGACTAATGATAAATGAGAGTAGTGGTGTTTGGGGATTTTCCGTTCAGGAGTTTACTTTACATCATCTGTGCACGATTTACACCATGAATCTCGGCCGGTAAAACAGAAAATTGTTGTTGTAAATATTGCGTTCCACATTGTTCCATTCTAAATAGGGTACCCTAACTTCGGATTACAAATACCTCTGTTTCTCTTTGACTCATTGGAACAATTTTAAGAAAACAGAAAGAAGAATTTTGTGTCAACTAACTTCAGCTCCCCTCTGGTTCGTATTTTTGGACCGTGCTTAAATTTCCGCCAATGCAAGGCCCGCTGTAACTTAGCGATTGTTTACGCCGCTTGTTGCATTCCAAGTCACTTCAACGCTGACGATCTGTTGCTTCGTTTGGCGATGAGAGTAAATACTTCATTTCACACCCATGGCTCTTGAGTATGAGCGCACAAAATGCCACAAATTTGTTACAAGAATGCCGAAAGTGTCGGCAGGCATGTTAACACCGGAAACAGATATGCTGACCCCTGCAAGGCACCGCATGTGATCTCAAAGTATGCGGCAAATCCCTCCATCAGTTCAGTGCAAAGTCATTGATATATTTGAACCAAATCCTCGATTTTTTGGGGGACCGCTAGCTGTGTTTTACTTGGTTTATTTTAGGGCATGCAATGAGAAATTCACTTTCAATTATGTTCGTGTTATGATGCACTCAGCGATTTGCATATTGTCAGATGGGCGGGCCGCGCGCTGACTTCAAAGCCTGTCGCGAACTTTATGTGAGTCTAAGGTTTCATGCAGACATGAGTTTGCTACATCAATGATCCAGTCGCGTCGTGTTTCGTCAGCCGGTCACTGAGATTTTTCAAACTCAAACTTATACGACGTGTATAAGCTAGATTAAATGCAATTTTACCGATTTGCGAGTCCTACTTGACTTATGTACAGCGCGACCAGAGGTACCTGCACTGTTGTAGGTACATTTCGAACAGCGGTCAACAGATATGTCCGTGACGTAACTTGGGGAGGGCGTTCGACGCCACGATTACATCGTAATTTCAGGTCAGTTTGATTGCCAGATAAACTCCCCAGTACCCAAGTTATTGGTGTTTTGTATAGCTTTATGCCTCATGTCTAAAACAACTAAATTTGCAAGGTGATTGTTGAGTAAGATAAATGTAAGAGGCGCCACTACACAGTGACCTTGTTTCGAACGTAGCCATTTTAAATGCTCAAATTCCTTGGTTACGCAAAAATCGATTATTGTACACAAAACCGTGTTTCATCCAGACGACAGCTGTGTGCATTAACTTGGGTTCTTCGCGATTTTATTCAGCACTGTTGATGAATACAAACATGCCTCATTTCTGCATAAAGGGACAATCAAAAATTAATCCGAAGTTACAGCACATCCGAAGTTACAGCACCCCCCGTTATATATCGCCATATAGTTGTAAAATAGCAACTTAGAGAAACACTAAAACTAAATGACTTGGTGAGTTGGCACGTGATGTTCTGTACATGTAGATACAGCTATTACAGCTGTTTTGTCTTGTACAAATAAGGGCCAAAACGTTGTAGTCCTCATCATCTAATGGTGATTTTGTGATTTCTTATTGTTCAATTGTTCTTCTTTGCATTGTATGATAGTCAGTGAGAGTAAGAGGGATGAGTGATGCATACTTTATCTTAACCTTTTTCAGTTCTAAATTTGAATTGACTTTATTATGTTTCATAGTTTAAGATTACTTAAAACAGGACCAAACAGTGGTTACATTCATAGCAGCAAGGGATCGTTTGTTTTTCAGAGCGAGCGATGTTAGATTCTGGAAGGGTTTGTCCGCGTGTAAGTGGAAGTAGTACATTAAACATCTGAATGTAACAGAATAGTACGTGACGTTCTAAATTGAAATGTGAAATTTATGTAATATAATGACAACCAGTAATTCTGACGAACTTGTTTCTATGTTTAATTAATGATTGTGTTTTATGCCTCTGCTAGTGATATCGATGTTAAATTGGTTATTGTACCATTTAATTTGGGGCTGTGTTATATTTGTGTACGCCAAAGATCATCGTTTGTATTTTTACAAGCAAATGGAAGTAAAACAATAACGCTATTGCCGACGCAAATTGCTTCAAAGCTGTCAGAATTAACTGGGAAGCTTCATCATGCACTGCTTTGCTCTGTGAGAGACCATGATGCATCACTTTGCACATGCGCAATTGAAACTGTGAACTGACGTATTGCTGTATGATTTTGAAACATGCTAAGAAAGCACATTAACTATGTGGCAATCTTCGAGTAGTATTTCTAAATAAAATGTGAAAACACCAATACCTTTTTCCTTTCATTATGAGTTGGTATGTTCCACCATTGTCCAATAGTTCAACACATGTGCATTTCTAATGGCTTTGAGAAAAGTGGTTAGTGGTTACTATGACAACCTTCACACACGCCTCTTAATGCTCCGTAAACGTTAACAAAAGTGTCAGTTTGAAAAAATTTAGAAGAGACTAGGTTGTCATATAGCCACAACTAGATTTGCCCTGTAGGGGTCCTGGGTAGCTCGCTCGCGTGTTACACAATCTTTCTTTGTCAGGGTGTGATTGGGCCTGCTTCTAGGGTCCTGACCAGTCCTGTACAATGACCACCTATACATAAGCACCACCTGTACATAAGCACCACCTGTACACAAGGACCACCTGTACACAAGGACCACCTGTACATAAGGACTACCTGTACATAAGGACTACCTGTGTACAAAATACCACCTGTACACAATGATCACCTGTACATAAGGATCACCTGTACATAAGGACCACCTGTACATAAGGACCAGGGAATACATATATGCTTATGACTGTGACCGGATAATTTGTATATTTCGTATTGTTCTTGCCATCTGATGATGATAGTTCCTCCATACTAAAATGTTTAGAGTAAAACAAATGAGTATTTTGAATGTCCTAGAAGCAGACTTGTACACGTGTGTACAGACATGCAGACGCATTACTTTAAAAAACAAGTTTCTCAATCGCATGCAGGGTCTGGAAAGCTGTACACAAGATCTATCGTCCTCTTTGATCCAAGAACTAAAGACATTCCCTG
Source organism: Branchiostoma floridae (assembly GCF_000003815.2). Lineage (NCBI taxonomy): Eukaryota > Metazoa > Chordata > Leptocardii > Amphioxiformes > Branchiostomatidae > Branchiostoma > Branchiostoma floridae. Next base: position 14,468,136 of record NC_049996.1, read on the forward strand.
TTAGATTGGGCTGCGGTGCGACTTGAGTTGAAAACAGCAAAAACGTACCTCAACTATATCTTAGAACCAGTAGTGTAAAACTATATGTAATACCCAACATGTTGATACATTCATATACCAGTTTGTTACTCCATTTGTACTTGTTTGTATAGATGATGCAGACGGACTTACAAAATGCTGTGTCAATAAATATTACTATATCAAGGCGCTTTGATACAGATTGAATGTTTTCAATCGTATCGAGGATTTAAATTGATGCTGTTTTCTTACAACTAACCGATGATTATATTCCACCCACATAGATTAGTCTGTAAATTGTAGAAAACAAAATGCCATCCAAAATACGTCGTACCACGCCTTTCTTTGAGCATAATTACCATTTCTTCAAAAGAAAATGAAATCATTTTCAATATTCATATTTTCGCGGCATTCTATCACTTGTAGAAAACAAAATGTCATTCAAGCCTTACCACGCCTCTCGTTGACCATAAGAACCATTACTTGAAAAGACAAACGTTTACATATTCATGCAGTATTCTGTCACTTGTAGAAAACAAAATGCCGTTCAAAACACGTCGTACCACGCCTTGCGACAAGCATAGAAATAATCATCATTACTTCAAAAGAGAAACCGTTTTTCCATAGTCATAGTTTTCACGAAATCGTACATATCTAGACGGCGCATTGCAGTGCAGATGCTAGTACAGTACAGATGTACGGGCAAGCACAGCCGGTTCGGGCCCCGGGCAGGGGACCCGGCAGCCGCCCCGAAACAGGCGGGACACCGCCACCACCTCCTCCTGTCCGTCAGAGTGGTGCATCAGGGCGTGCCTGTCATGGCAACGGCGCTTCTGGACAGTCGAAGGAAGGGCCAGGAACCTCATCAGACATTTACGAAGCAGCAGAGGCGGTGAAAACGCAGAAAGTCTCGGGAGGCGGAAGGCGTCACGTCAACATACCTGGTGGAATGGGTACATCTACGGGTAAGCTCAATTAACTGTTATAGATATCCGATAGAACCGCCCTTCGGTACTGCACACCAGCTTCTGTATCTGTATCTGTATCTGTACAGTGGTTATAACAGATCTTCCCTCTAACACCTTACCTTCTGTATCTGTATCACCACCCATTGCCGTAAAACACCAACTTTTGTATGCTACCGAAAAGGGTTGCAGTCCTTAGTAGGGGACGTTAAGCTGCGGCGTCCCCCTTCACTGTGCTTGCAATTGTTAAGCTGGGGAATTTTCCCGGTACACAACGAAACCTGTAAATACTATACATAACATAACATATGTCTTCTTTGTCACGATCAGTCTAAGATTGGGTTTTCAGTGAGCTAAACTGGATCGAGATCCCTTCCACTTTCTTTATGATTTTTTTTTCACCAGACGACGCCTACAAGATCGGCCGAAGCCGCCGCCGTGTTTTCTGTGACTTCCTCCGCCTCCACCTGTGCTGTCTGGCCGCCACCCTGACGGTAATGGTGACCCTCGTCATTCTGGGATGTCTGCTCATGATCTACGTCAATGCCAAGTTCAACAAACATCAACAGGTCAGGACTTCGTGTAAACTACTAGACTTACTTATTTACTGTCCATTATGCGTCCTGGCATGTAGGGCAGCTTCAAAAGATCCTCTGCTCTTCCGGTCTTGGGCCACACCCTCTGGCTACCAATCCAAGTATGGTTGAAAAACTCCGGTTCTTTCGCAACTGATCGTCTCCGATTGTTATTCGGTCGGTCTTGCTTCCTTTTCCCTTCTCGCGTGTAGCGTAGTGCTTGTCAATGATCTGTTAATGTTCAAAAATGTTCACGCAAATCTCTTGGAACAAGCTGCTTGGGGGCCCAAACCTAAACAAATTCTTCCTTTCACCAAAAGCTATCTGCCACCAAAATATAAAGACTATACCATGTTCAGGACAAGATACAAAAATCGGAAGTTCTTCTGCAGTATTATGGCCACACACCAGGGGTCCAAAAGTTGATTTGGGCCTAGCCTTCGTCTTTCAAACACCTACCCACATACTAAATGCCATTACAATCCATCTAGACGTTTTAAAGTTATTCTGATCACAAATATCTGGAAAAATGTAGACACACATACAGACACCGCAAAACTATTCCTTCATTTTTCATACATTTTCGGTATCTAGTTTTGCCCTTACATTATTCACTGTTTGCGATGATATCGACAATAACATGTTTTTCTGCAAGTAGCAGACTAATTTGGATGTGAATTGAACATAAAAGCGTATATATGAAAGGCTGATATTTGAATAGCCGTTTGAAAAACTCTTTCATTTATGTGTTTACCACCTCTTCGGCTTCTGTTTTTTGAGTAAATGAAAAGTCTTGCCTCACTTGCCTGTGCCTTTCTCATCTCAATCCCCTTAGAAAATCTGGCACCTGTCTACCAGGGTGGACGTCCTGACACGCAACCTGGACAACGAACGGAACCGAACTGCAGTCATGGAACAGCGACTTAACGAAAAATGCAAGATGTCGGGTATGTTAGGTTAGCTTGAAGTTTTAACATTAGAATCAACATCAAAATGAAATGTTAGCATCCTCTGTTTCAACATATGAAGTTGGTATCTACTTAAGGTATTTTAGTGAGTTCCAGTCCGTTGAAATAAGCTGTTGTTATAGGAGGTCTTTGAAAAGGATATTTGGGCAGTGCAGTGACGTGAGCAAGAAGCGAATCTAGTGTTACATTGAAATACTCTCAGTTATGATTTTACGTCTTGTGTTTAACATCAATTTAAATCGTAACTATTCTACATTTTTCTTTTGTCCACAGGTTTTAGTTTCTGTTACTTTAACACTGATGCAGTATTTTTGCCTTGTAATTGTAGATGCTCATTTTGGCCTCGACCGAAAGGTTGGACCCCCTGGACAGCCCGGACCACCTGGACAACCAGGCCCTCTTGGACCCCCTGGACCACCCGGACTACCCGGACTAACTGGAAAAAGAGGACGACAAGGAGGTCGTGGAAAACCTGGGCCTCGCGGACGCCCTGGACCCCCTGGACCTCAAAGACAACCCAAACAACCCCAAAACCCTGTACAACCTAGCCCTCTCGGACCACTCGGACCCCCTGGACTTCAAGGACCCCCTGGACAACCCAAACAATCTGGATTCCCTGGACAACCTGACCCTCTTGGACCACTTGGACAACTCGGATCCCCTGGACAACCTGGCCCTCTGGCACCTCTTGGACAACCTGACCCTCTCGGATCCCCTGGACAACCTGGCCCTCTCGGATCCCCTGGACAACCTGGCCCTCTCGGAACTCTTGGACAACCCGACCCTCTCGGACCACTTGGACAACTCGGATCCCCTGGACAACCTGGCCCTCTTGGACCTCTTGGACAACCTGACCCTCTCGAACCTCTAGGACAACCTGGCCCTCTCGGATCCCCTGGACAACCTGGCCCTCTCGGAACTCTTGGACAACCTGACCAACTTGGACCACTTGGACAAATCGGATTCCCTGGACAACCCGGTCCTCTCGGACCTCTTGGACAACCTGACCATTTCGGATCCCCTGGACAACCTGACCATCTCGGATCCCCTGGACAACCTGGTCCTCTCGGATCCCCTGGACAACCTCACCCTTTCGAAACTCTTAAACAACCTGACCCTCTCGGATCCCCTGCACAACCTGGTCTTTTCGGATCCCCTGGACAACCTGGCCCTCTCGGACCCCCTGGACAAACGGAACCCCGTGAACAACCCGAAACCAATGTATATGGACAACCCGGAAATTTCGGGCCCACTGGAAGACAGATCTTCATTAGACAAACTGGATCCCCTGGACAACCCGGCCCTCTCGGACCTTCTGGACAACATAAGCCTACCGAACACTCTGCACAGCTCGAAGCTGGCCGACTCGGTCTACCCTTGGAATTTTGGGATAAATCCCATCGTCTGACGGATTTGCATGATGCGCACGGACC
>NC_049996.1:14472295-14484452 GCF_000003815.2 Branchiostoma floridae
AAAGTGTTACCAGGTCGCATGTTCTCGTGGTTTTACCGTGTTCGCTGTGCAGGATGGCGGGGAGTGTTTTGGGTCTGTTGACGGACACAACACCTACAAAAAGTACGGGCCTTCCACACTCTGTCCAGCGGACGGCGAAGGCGGGCCTTGGATAAATCATGTCTACCAAATTACAGGTGAGACTCATATGAATAATGTAGCGAGTGGCCGAGCTAGGGTAACTCATCCCACCGCTGCCACCAAATGTAGCGAGTGGCCGAGCTAGGGTAACTCATCCCACCGCTACCACCAAATGTAGCGAGTGGCCGAGCTAGGGTAACTCATCCCACCGCTACCACCAAATGTAGCGAGTGGCCGAGCTAGGGTAACTCATCCCACCGCTGCCACCAAATGTAGCGAGTGGCCGAGCTAGGGTAACTAATCCCACCGCTACCACCAAATGTAGCGAGTGGCCGAGCTAGGGTAACTCATCCCACCGCTGCCACCAAATGTAGCGAGTGGCCGAGCTAGGGTAACTGATCCCACCGCTACCACCAAATGTAGCGAGTGGCCGAGCTAGGTCAACTCATCCCACCGCTGCCACCAAATGTAGCGAGTGGCCGAGCTAGGGTAGCTTTTGCTACCGCTGCCACCAAATGTAGCGAGTGGCCGAGCTAGGGTAGCTTTTGCTACCGCTGCCACCAAATGTAGCGAGTGGCCGAGCTAGGGTAGCTTTTGCTACCGCTGCCACCAAATGTAGCGAGTCGCCGAGCTAAGGTAAGTCATCCCCGCTGCCACCAAATGTAGCGAGTGGCCGAGCTTAGGTTACTCATCCCCGCTGCCACCAAATGTAGCGAGAGGCCGACCTAGGGTAACTCAGAGAGGGTGTCCGGACGCATAGGCTTGAACTCTACAACTGACTCGACCACGAGGGTCGGTCGTCTTTATTGCCATTCCGAGCTAGCATAAACCAGATGGGCAAGGGCCCCCATATATGGTGGAACCTGGTCCTCACAAAAGTATTGAGAAGGAAAGTGGTGTTGGCCATATGTTTCCATATCAAAATAAATGGATTTACGCCCTTCCGAGTCAAGGCATGTTTTTGGACAGACGAGGACAATGTAGCACTGTACTCAAATTAGTAAGTTAAATTAACGGTGATACGAACACAGTACAGACATAGGTAAAGGTAGTCTTTTCTATTACCTTCCCGACCGAAGTCAGGTACCCATTTTTACACCTGGGTGAAGTGAGGAAGGTCGGTCGTGTAAAGTGCCGTTCTCAAGGACGCTCTACCAGTTACGTCACACACGAAGCCATGTTCCTTCTCTGTTTCAGCTCCTCGGAGCGACGGCTGCCGAGTCGGATACACACTCCTCGCCGCCACGACCTGCGTTCGGCTTGATTTCCAGGAAATGACCTACTGGGACGCCAAGAAGGCCTGCGAGAAGGAAGGGGCGACACTAGCCATGCCGAAAACGAGAGAATTTGACGTAGCTTTGAGAAACCTGGTCCGCAAGGAAGGCCAAAACCTCCTCTATTGGATCGGCATGAGGGACAAGGGGTGCTTTCTTCTTCATAAGAGAAACTGGATATTTGAAGATGGGTCTCATCTTGGCAACTACAAGGTACGCCCTCTTCATTGTTTATTGCCCAAAGAAAACTCCACAAGTCAGAATGCAATATTTTCTTTCAACGAATGCAGAACATGCTTACCTTTACCAGGAGTATTAGTCAGCATTCTACACAATGTTCCAGGCTTTAAGTCACTGACGAACCTCAAACATTAATACTTATTTCTTTTTTTTAAAACCAGGGATGGCACCCAAGAGCGCCAAATGACAAGAGGTGGTCCCATATTTCCAATGATCGACTGTGTGTGCTGTACAGGCCAGAACCTACTGGTACTCCTATGTGGGACGACAGTCACTGCCGTATGAAACACAGCTTTCTCTGTGAAACTCCTCTTGCGTGAACAAGGGAAAGGTCAGCAAAAATGCTTTCTTCAACTGAGCATTGCCTCATCATTGAAGCCACATTGACTTAATTATATGAATGACATCCGTGCGTGAGTTTCGTCGATTCCAAAAATAACTTTGCAACCATATGTAAGGCCAATGCTTGTGTTGAGCAGCCAATGTTTTTTGGTGCACGTACTTTTTGCCATAAGTTGAAAATGTATTTCGAGCCCCTAACAAATTTTTCCTGAGTCAAAGAGGAAGATATGAAGGAACAAAAATTATCTATTGTTAAGTATTTCATGCTCTGTGTTTCGATCATTTGTTCAAACTTCATGACCATATGTCATAAATAAGGCAACATTATTTGGTCCAGCTTTTTTGTAATTCTGTATGGCCTAAACCTAACAAATTATTTACATTTCAGAGGTCCAAATTCGATCTATTTCTGTTTCCATATAGGAAATAAAACTGCTTGTAAAATCTAACTACGTAAAACGCCTGTTTTTATCGGAAGGGTTGACTTTTTTGTTGGAAACGAAACATTTCTAAACCTTGATTTGCACGTACACACCAATGTTATGTTACGTGCATATATATCGCCATATAGTTGTAAAATAGCAACTTAGAGAAACACTCAAACTAAATGACTTTGTGAGTTGGCACTTGATGTTCTGTACATGTAGATACAGCTATTACAGCTGTTTTGTCTTGTACAAAGTGCCAAAACGTTGTAGTCCTCATCATCTAATGGTGATTTTGTGATTTCTTATTGTTCAATTGTTTTTCTTTGCATTGTATGAAAGTCAGTGAGAGTAAGAGGGATGAGTGATGCATACTTTATCTTAACTTTTTTTCAGTTCTAAATTAGAATTGACTTCATCATGTTTCATAGTTGAAGATTACTTAAAACAGGACCAAACAGTGGTTACATTCATAGCAGCAAGGGATCGTTTGTTTTTCAGAGCGAGCGATGTTAGATTCTGGAAGGGTTTGTCCGCGTGTAAGTGGAAGTAGCACATAAAACATCTGAATGTAACAGAATAGTATGTGACGTTGTAAAAATTGATGTAATATAATGACAACCAGTAATTCTGACGAACTTGTTTCTATGTTTAATTAATGATTGTGTTTTATGCCTTTGCTAGTGATATCGATGTTAAATTGGTTATTGTACCATTTAATTTGGGGGCTGTGTCATCTTTGTGTACGCCAAAGATAATCGTTTGTATTTTTACAAGCAAATGTAAGTAAAACAATAACGCCATTGCCGACGCAAATTGCTTAAAAGCTGTCAGAATTAACTGTGAAGCTTCATCATGCACTGCTTAGCTCTGTGAGAGACCATGATGCATCACTTTGCACATGCGCAATTCAAATTGTGAAGTGACGTATTGCTGTATCATTTTGAAACATGATAAGAAAGCACGTTAATTATGTGGCAATCTTCGAGTAGTATTTCTAAATAAAATGTGAAAACACCAATACCTTTTTCCTTTCATTATGAGTTGGTATGTTTCTCCAATGTCCAATACTTCAACACATGGACACTTTTATTGACTTTGAGAAAAGAGGTTACTATGACAACCTTCACACACGCCTCTTAATGCTCCGTAAACGTTAACAAAAGTGTCAATTTGAAAAGTTTAGCAGAGACTAGGTTGTCAAAGCCACAACTAGATTTGCCCTGTAGGGGACCTGGGTAGCTCGCTCGCGTGTTACACAAACTTTCTCTGTCAGGGTGTGATTGGGCCTGCTTCTAGGGTCCTGACCAGTGCTGTACAAGGACTATCTGTACATAAGGACCACCTGTACACAAAATACCACCTATACACAATGACCACCTGTACATAAGGACCACCTGTACACAAGGACCACCTGTACATAAGGACTCCCTGTACATAAGGACTACCTGTGTACAAAATACCACCTGTACACAATGATTACCTGTACATAAGCACAACCTGTACATAAGGACCACCTGTACACAATGACCACATGTACATAAGGACCACCTGTACATAAGGATCACCTGTACATAAGGATCACCCGTACATAAGCACTACCTGTACATAAGGACCACATGTACACAATGACCACCTGTACACAATGACCACATGTACATAAGGACAACCTGTACATAAGGACCATCTGTACATAAGCACCACCTGTACATAAGCACCACCTGTACATAAAGACCACCTGTGCACAAAATACCACCTGTACACAATGACCACCTGTACATTAGGACCAACTGTACATAAGGATCACCTGTACATAAGGACCACCTGTACATAAGGACCAGCTGTACTCAAAGACCACCTGTACATTAGAACCGCCTGTACACAATGACCACCTGTACACAATGACCACCTGTACATTAGAACCGCCTGTACACAATGACCACCTGTACACAATGACCACCTGTACATTAGAACCACCTGTACACAATGACCACCCGTACATAAGGACCACCTGTACATAAGGACCACCTGTACACAATGACCACCAGTACATAAGAACCACCTGACTAATGTGACTACCTGTTGTTGGTGCCCTAAATCATTTCTACAAGCGTTAGAATTATATATATAGTGACAATGTGCTCACACGGACCAGATTCCATGGTCCCTTGAAAGGCCTTGCCGGCCAGTTTTGGTGGTAGTACTTCATGGGAATATGCTTATAACTGTGACCGGATAATTTGTATATTTCGTATTGTTCTTGCCATCTCATGATGATAGTTCCTCCATACTAAAATGTTTAGAGTAAAACAAATGAGTATTTCTAAATGTCCCCGAAGCAGTATTTGTACACGTGTGTACAGACGTGCAGACGCATTACTTTAAAAAACAAGTTTCTCAATCGCATGCAGGGTCTTGAAAGCTGTACACAAGATCTATCGTTCTCTTTGATCCAAGAACTAAAGACATTCCCTGTTAGATTGGGCTGCGGTGCGGCTTGAGTTGAAAACAGAAAAAACGTACCTCAATTAATTGTTAGAACCAGTAGTGTAGAACGATATGTAATACCCAACATGTTGATACATTCATATACCAGTTTGTTACTCCATTTGTACTTGTTTGTATGGATGATGCAGACGGACTTACAAAATGCTGTGTCAATAAATATTACTATATCAAGGCGCTTTGATACAGATTGAATGTTTTCAATCGTATCGAGGATTTAAATTGATGCTGTTTTCTTACAACTAACCGATGATTATATTCCACCCACATAGATTAGTCTGTAACTTGTAGAAAACAAAATGCCATCCAAAATACGTCGTACCACGCCTTTCTTTGAGCATAATTACCAATTCTTCAAAAGACAAAATCATTTTCAATATTCAAACAGTGTTCTTGATATTCTATGTCTTGTAAATACAAAAAGCCATTCAAAATACACTGTTATACAACTTTCGTTGAGTATAAAAAAAATCATTTAATTTTCAACATTCATACAGTGTTCGCAGTATTTTATCACTTGTAGAAAACAAAATGCCATTCAAAACACACCGTACCACGCCTTTCTTTGAGCATGATTACCATTTCTTCAAAAGACAATGAAATCATTTTCATTTTCCATATTCATACAGTGTTCGTGGTATTGTATCACTTGTAGAAAACAAAATGTCATTCAAGCCTTACCACGCCTCTCGTTGACAATAGAACCATCACTTGAAAAGACAAACGTTTACATATTCTTGCAGATTTTACGGTTGTATAACTTGTAGAAAACAAATGTCATTCAAGCCTTACCACGCCTCTCGTTGACCATAAGAACCATCACTTGAAAAGACAAACGTTTACATATTCATGCAGATTTTACGGTTGTATAACTTGTAGAAAACAAAATGTCATTTAAGCCTTACCACGCCTCTCGTTGACCATAAGAACCATTACTTGAAAAGACAAACGTTTACATATTCATGCAGTATTCTGTCACTTGTAGAAAACAAAATGCCGTTCAAAACACGTCGTACCACGCCTTGCGACAAGCATAGAAATAATCATCATTACTTCAAAAGAGAAACCGTTTTTCCATAGTCATAGTTTTCACGAAATTGTACATATCTAGACGGCGCATTACAGTGCAGATGCTAGTACAGTACAGATGTACGGGCAAGCACAGCCGGTTCGGGCCCCGGGCAGGGGACCCGGCAGCCGCCCCCAAACAGGCGGGACACCGCCACCACCTCCTCCTATCCGTCAGAGTGGTGCATCAGGGCGTGCCTGTCATGGCAACGGCGCTTCTGGACAGTCGAAGGAAGGGCCAGGAACCACATCAGACATTTACGAAGCAGCAGAGGCGGTGAAAACGCAGAAAGTCTCGGAGGGCGGCAGGCGTCACGTCAACATACCTGGTGGAATGGACGCATCTACGGGTAAGCTCAATTAACTGTTATAGATATCCGATAGAACCGCCCTTCGGTACTGCACACAAGCTTTTCTATCTGTATCTGTATCCGTACAGTAGTTATAACAGATCTTCCCTCTAACACCCTACCTTCTTTATCTGCATTACCACCCATTGCCGTAAAACACCAACTTTTGTATGCTACCGAAAAGGGTTGCAGTCCTTAGTAGGGGACGTTAAGCTGTGGCGTCACCCTTCACTATGCTTGTTGAGGTGGGGAATTTTCCGGTACACAACGAAACCTGTAAATACTATACATAACATATGTCTTCTTTGTCACGATCAGTCTAAGATTGGATTTTCAGTGAGCTAAACTGGATCGAGATCCCTTCCACTTTCTTGATGATTTTTTTTCACCAGACGACGCCTACAAGGTGGGCCGAAGCCGCCGCCGTGTTTTCTGTGATTTCCTCCGCCTCCACCTGTGCTGTCTGGCCGCCACCCTGACGGTAGTGGTGACCCTCGTCACTCTGGGATGTTTGCTCATGATCTCCGTCAATGCCAAGTTCAACAAACATCAACAGGTCAGGACTTCGTGTAAACTACTAGACTTACTTACTTACTGCCCTTTATGCGTCCTGGCATGTAGGGCAGCTTCAAAAGATCCTCTGCTCTTCCGGTCTTGGGCCACACCCTCTGGCTACCATTCCAAGTATGGTTGAAAAACTCCGGTTCTTTCGCAACTGATCGTCTCCAATTGTTATTCGGTCGGTCTTGCTTCCTTTTCCCTTCTCGCGTGTAGCGTAGTGTTTGTCAATGATATGTCAGTGTTCAAAAATCTTCACGCAAATCTCTTGGAACAAGCTGCTTGGGGGCCCAAACCTAAACAAATTCTTCCTTTCACCAAAAGCTATCTGCCACCAAAATATAAAGACTATACCATGTTCAGGACAAGATACAAAAATCGGAAGTTCTTCTGCAGTATTATGGCCACACACCAGGGGTCCAAAAGTTGATTTGGGCCTAGCCTTCGTCTTTCAAACACCTACCCACATACTAAATGCCATTACAATCCATCTAGACGTTTTAAAGTTATTCTGATCACAAATATCCGGAAAAATGTAGACACACATACAGACACCGCAAAACTATTCCTTCATTTTTCATACATTTTCGGTATCTAGTTTTGCCCTTACATTATTCACTGTTTGCGATGATATCGACAATAACATGTTTTTTCTGCAAGTAGCAGACTAATTTGGATGTGAATTGAACATAAAAGCGTATATATGAAAGGCTGATATTTGAATAGCCGTTTGAAAAACTCTTTCATTTATGTGTTTACCGCCTCTTCGGCTTCTGTTTTTTGAGTAAATGAAAAGTCTTGCCTCACTTGCCTGTGCCTTTCTCATCTCAATCCGCTTAGGAAATCTCGCACCTGTCTACCAGGGTGGACGTCCTGACACGCAACCTGGACAACGAACGGAACCGAACTGCAGTCATGGAACAGCGACTTAACGAAAAATGCAAGATGTCGGGTATGTTAGGTTAGCTTGAAGTTTTAACATTAGAATCAACATCAAAATGAAATGTTAGCATCCTCTGTTTCAACATATGAATTTGGTATCTACTTAAGGTATTTTAGTGAGTTCCAGTCCGTTGAAATAAGCTGTTGTTATAGGAGGTCTTTGAAAAGGATATTTGGGCAGTGCAGTGACGTGAGCAAGAAGAGAATCTAGTGTTACATTGAAATACTCTCAGTTATGATTTTACGTCTTGTGTTTAACATCAATTTAAATCGTAACAATTCTACATTTTTCTTTTGTCCACAGGTTTTAGTTTCTGTTACTTTAACACTGATGCAGTATTTTTGCCTTGTAATTGTAGATGCTCATTTTGGCCTCGACCGAAAGGTTGGACCCCCTGGACAGCCCGGACCACCTGGACAACCAGGCCCTCTTGGACCCCCTGGACCACCCGGACTACCCGGACTAACTGGAAAAAGAGGACGACAAGGAGGTCGTGGAAGACCTGGGCCTCGCGGACGCCCTGGACCCCCTGGACCTCAAAGACAACCCAAACAACCCCAAAACCCTGTACAACCTAGCCCTCTCGGACCACTCGGACCCCCTGGACTTCAAGGACCCCCTGGACAACCCAAACAATCTGGATTCCCTGGACAACCTGACCCTCTTGGACCACTTGGACAACTCGGATCCCCTGGACAACCTGGCCCTCTGGCACCTCTTGGACAACCTGACCCTCTCGGATCCCCTGGACAACCTGGCCCTCTCGGATCCCCTGGACAACCTGGCCCTCTCGGAACTCTTGGACAACCCGACCCTCTCGGACCACTTGGACAACTCGGATCCCCTGGACAACCTGGCCCTCTTGGACCTCTTGGACAACCTGACCCTCTCGAACCTCTAGGACAACCTGGCCCTCTCGGATCCCCTGGACAACCTGGCCCTCTCGGAACTCTTGGACAACCTGACCAACTTGGACCACTTGGACAAATCGGATTCCCTGGACAACCCGGTCCTCTCGGACCTCTTGGACAACCTGACCATTTCGGATCCCCTGGACAACCTGACTATCTCGGATCCCCTGGACAACCTGGTCCTCTCGGATCCCCTGGACAACCTCACCCTTTCGGAACTCTTAAACAACCTGACCCTCTCGGATCCCCTGCACAACCTGGTCTTTTCGGATCCCCTGGACAACCTTGCCCTCTCGGACCCCCTGGACAAACGGAACCCCGTGAACAACCCGAAACCAATGTATATGGACAACCCGGAAATTTCGGGCCCCCTGGAAGACAGATCTTCATTAGACAAACTGGATCCCCTGGACAACCCGGCCCTCTCGGACCTTCTGGACAACATAAGCCTACCGAACACTCTGCACAGCTCGAAGCTGGCCGACTCGGTCTACCCTTGGAATTTTGGGATAAATCCCATCGTCTGACGGATTCGCATGATGCGCACGGACCATCGTGTCCTCCTGGCCAACCTAAGAGTTTGACTTCTCAATCAAAAGAGCAATCGATCCAACAGCGCCAAGCGGCCAGCGGAAGTTGTCAGTACACCAGCCTGAGTTGCTGGAGGGACAAGAAAAACCGCGCCATCCCGACGCTTGAGTCTACAGATCCACGCCTCGATGGCTACTACCTTAATCGTGAAAACCCCATCGAAAAGTGTTACCAGGTCGCATGTTCTCGTGATTTTACCGTGTTCGCTGTGCAGGATGGCGGGGAGTGTTTTGGGTCTGTTGACGGACACAACACCTACAAAAAGTACGGGCCTTCCACACTCTGTCCAGCGGACGGCGAAGGCGGGCCTTGGATAAATCATGTCTACCAAATTACAGGTGAGACTCATATGAATAATGTAGCGAGTGGCCGAGCTAGGGTAACTCATCCCACCGCTGCCACCAAATGTAGCGAGTGGCCGAGCTAGGGTAACTCATCCCACCGCTACCACCAAATGTAGCGAGTGGCCGAGCTAGGGTAACTGATCCCACCGCTGCCACCAAATGTAGCGAGTGGCCGAGCTAGGGTAACTGATCCCACCGCTACCACCAAATGTAGCGAGTGGCCGAGCTAGGTCAACTCATCCCACCGCTGCCACCAAATGTAGCGAGTGGCCGAGCTAGGGTAGCTTTTGCTACCGCTGCCACCAAATGTAGCGAGTGGCCGAGCTAGGGTAGCTTTTGCTACCGCTGCCACCAAATGTAGCGAGTCGCCGAGCTAAGGTAAGTCATCCCCGCTGCCACCAAATGTAGCGAGTGGCCGAGCTTAGGTTACTCATCCCCGCTGCCACCAAATGTAGCGAGAGGCCGACCTAGGGTAACTCAGAGAGGGTGTCCGGACGCATAGGCTTGAACTCTACAACTGACTCGACCACGAGGGTCGGTCGTCTTTATTGCCATTCCGAGCTAGCATAAACCAGATGGCCCAGGAACCCCCATATATGGTGAAACCTGGTCCTCACAAAAGTATTGAGAAGTAAAGTGGTGTTGGCCATATGTTTCCATATCAAAATAAATGGATGTACGCCTTCCGAGTCAAGGCATGTTTTTGGACAGACGAGGACAATGTACCACTGCACTCAATTTTTTTAACTTGAATTAACGGTGCTACGAACACAGTACAGACATAGGTAAAGGTAGTCTTTTCTATTACCTTCCCGACCGAAGCCAGGTACACATTTTTACACATGGGTGAAGTGAGGAAGGTCGATTGTGTAAAGTGCCTTTCCTAAGGACGCACTACCAGTTGCGACACAGACGAAGCCATGTTTCTTCTCTGTTTCAGCTGCTCGGAGCGACGGCTGCCGAGTCGGATACACACTCCTCGCCGCCACGACCTGCGTTCGGCTCGATTTCCAAGAAATGACCTACTGGGACGCCAAGAATTTCTGCGAGAAGGAAGGGGCGACACTCGCCATGCCAAAAACAGAAGAGTTGGACGTCGCTTTAAGAAACCTGGTCCGAGGGGAAGGCCAAAACCAAATGTATTGGATCGGTATGAAGAAAAAGGGGAAGACGTTCCTTCGTTGGGAATGGGAAGATGGGTCTATTCTTAAGCCTGGCAAATACAAGGTACGACTTTTTAATTGTTTGTTACTTGTTACTTAAATAAAACTATACAAACCATAATATAATGCTGTTAACAATTTCAGAAAATTCCTAATCACATTTACCAGAAGTCAGCATTCCTACATAATGATTAATGTCACATATTTCATGTCATTGTGTCTATTTATATATTTATATATTGGTTTGGCTGTTAAGCACGCACGGCCAGGGCTGCCCACCTAGCCTGTGGCTATCACAATCATCATAGAACCTCAAATATGATATTTACTATTGAAAAACAGGGATGGAATCCAGGAGAGCCAAACGGTACCAAGGGGTGGCTCCATGCGGGTTCACCGTGCGTGATGTATTGGTCAGAACCCACTGGGTCTCCTATGTGGGACGACACCAGGTGCACCGAACACCGCCGATTCATCTGCCAAACTCCTCGTATACAAATGGGGTAAGGGTCGACAAAACAGGCTCTCTACTAATGATCTGTTGTTATTAAGAATTGATTTTTTTAATTAGATGAAAATAAACATTTTCTTATTATTACAGATCATTAGTAGATATCAATTTGCGCAACCGTGAGTTTATAGCTTTCATCATTATGCAACGAAAAACGAAGTTTCATTGCAGTGGTTTGTACCAAAGTGCTGTATTTTCTTATAGAAAAAATAATATAAGGGGCAATAAAAATGATGACGTCATCAATTTGGACCCCAAAAAATCAGATTTAGATCAATTCTTTCTTAATTCATTAACGAGAAAACAATGGAAGGTCAAAATGCCAATTCAGTCAACCGAAATACTTTAACTGAGCATTGCCGGTTTAATGATTTTAAATGCATTTTGTCCTGTAGGAAGGACGAATTTGTTATAACAACATGTATTCTTTTCAAGGGCAGTGTATTATCAAATGGGATTTTGTGATTTTTATTTGTCCAGTTGTTCTATATCTATTTGTACTGTTTGCTGTTCAGCGTGGATATGAGGGAAATTTGATGCATGTTTTACTTTGACGTTGCCAGTCTTGAATTAGCATTAGAGTCAGCATGCTTTAATGATAATGAACCCGCTGAAAATTAATAGTATTGTAATTGTAGACCCAAGAGGGGTTACTCTCACAGAAACAAAGGTCAGCATTGTTTCTTTCTAGAAGAGAGTCTGGATGTGTTAGAAGGGCCTATTCCACAGGAAGTTGATGTGGTACATTAAACATCTAAATAGAAATAGACTGTAATATAGTGACAACTCATACTTCTTGTGTGATATTTCCT
>NC_049996.1:14484552-14485785 GCF_000003815.2 Branchiostoma floridae
CGCTATTTAGGACTGTGTTAGTATTGTGTACACCAAAGGCCACATTCTTCATTATTACAAGAGAATGTAAGTAGGAAGTATTGCCACAGTCGACACAAGTTGCTTAAAAGCTGCCAGCATTAACTTGGAATCTTCATCATTTACTACCTAGCTCTGAGAGACACCACAATATGTCGCACTGCACATGCGCAATTGAAACTGTGAAGTGCCGTATTGCTGTACCATTTTTAAATATGTTAAAAAAGCACGTTTGTTATGTAATAACCGTTTGCTTTGTAGCATTTCTAAATAAAATGTGAAAACACCCATGCATTTTTCGTTCAGTTATGAGTTGATATTTTTCTCATCGATCTAATAGGTCACCTAATGAAAGAGGTTACCATGGCAAGAGTCACACACGCCTCATAATGCTTCAGAAACTTTAACAAAAGTGCCAGGTTGAAAAATAACTCCATGACTAAGGTTTTGCTGGTTATGCGAATGAGCCATTTGCATTGGATATTCACCTCAACCCACGTTATACAATGGTCACAGCTGCAAGAGGGCCTGTAGGTGGTGCAGCCGATATTGGCCGTTTGACCGGCGGACACGAGGAAAACGTGACAAAATAGAGAAAGTCCGGCAAAACCGCCTAAATACGTCAGAAACCAGCCAAAGCCGAACGTCTGCTTGGAGAATAGCTCTGAAGTCTGCAGGACTCCGTTTATCGTTACCCTCTACCAGGCTCAGCCGATCAGTGGTCTAATGGTAGAAATTGGACAAAGAGTGTCAAAACCAAGCTAGGGGAGTCCGCCGGCCAGAGGAGTTATTTCCTCCTCGCGCCGGTAAACACTCTATGCCAATTAACTCCTACTAGGTTTTTATTCCTAACTTGGCCAAAGTCCCGTATTCCCATTCGGCCAGGCGGGAGTCTGGTGGAGACTAGGTTGTCGTAGCCACAACTAGATTTGTCCTGTAGGGGTCCTGGATAGCTCGCTCGCGTGTTACACAAGCTTTCGCTGTCAGAAGGTGACTGGGCCTCCTTCTAGGGGCCTGACCAGTGCTGTACAAGGACTACCTGTCCATAAGGACCACCTGTACACAATTACCACCTGTACATAAGGACCACCTGTACATAAGGGCTACCTGTACACAAGGATTACCTGTACATAAGAACAACCTGTACACAATGACCACCTGTGCATAACGAACAACCTGGTACACAAGGGAATCTACCTGTGCATAAGTACAACC
>NC_049996.1:14637972-14641075 GCF_000003815.2 Branchiostoma floridae
AGACAGGATGTTTTACGCGTCGCTGTTGAAAACGTACCGAAAACAAGAAGCAAGCAAAGCTAACCATTACAATATGCATGATCATCGCTACAGTTAGGCGTCCAATCTTGTAGGCGTGCCATATGGAGATAGAATTAAATTCTTCGTCTGAAGAGAAAAGCTTTGATATTCAAGTCAATAATAGCATCAGGATATGCGATTTTGTGTTGCTACAGTGAACGACCTTTAGTGCGACAAACCCGCAATTTTTTACTGACTTTCCAAACTTTAGCGTTTGTACGAAGACGGCACGTCGAAGCATTGTCACGTCATGACGTAGACGATATCACAGTGACGTTTCGCTTCACGCAAACGTCTTACGTACAGATAAAGAAACGATGTCTTCTTTGACGTTAGCAAAGAAGCCCCCCATGGCGAAAGGTAGTAAGTTACAAACGTTACGCGCGATGTTTTGACGTGGTTTATAGAAACCCTTGCCTAAGGCTTGTACTTTAAGTGAAGCCGTGACGTAGCATTGCCTAGCCCGTGAGCATGAGGCATCATCGTCATAGTAGCCTTAATGTTGACATAACTCCCTGGAACAGGCTGGGGGAAGCCTCTTCTTTTTATAACCCATTACAGCATGGCCTTGCTTTAGCACGTTACAGTATCCATCTACAAGTGGACTACGGGCGTCACTATACCATAAGGACTTGTGACGTAGTACGCAGAAATTTGAGATGTCACTGGATACAGGGGGGGGGGGGGTTGCTTGTAACTACTTTGAGGCCATGACGACTTCTATATCTTGTATCTAATATTAGTACACGAGACGGCATCGACCGCAGACGCACACAAACAACACGTAGGTTCTCCCAAAACCGACCTGGGGTCAAACCAAGACTGAAACCTGACCCTCTGACCATATTCACTGCCAAATCGCCATTTATAGCGCAAGTATTACAACACAGCACACAAATAGATGCTGACTTAAATAGACCTGAGAAGAGATATTAAAACTGACAAGCAAGAGTCGTCAGCTTGTGTTGTGACCAACTCACCCACAGACGTTCGCCAATCAGGGAGACTGAAACTGATGACCCGGAAGTGATAACAGTGAGTATCCGGTTTGTTACAATGTTCATATTTTAATACTTAATAGTGTTTATATCAAAGCATATGTGTAGTCTGTACAGTTTTCAGAACACAAGTAAGACAGTACATACAATATGTTGAAAGCACTTTTAGTTTTGTTGGTTGGAACATTGATGGCACATTTCTTGCAAGAAATATAGAAATCTGAGACTACTAGTGCCGTCGTTCCGGTATTGTGTCTAACAACATCCGCAATATCTACCAACTGAACTTTATGAAGAAGTGATACATGTATATCTAAAACTTTTAAACGAATGCTAACCACTATGAATCGGGCTATTGAGTATTGGCAATACAGGCGAAGCTGCACTAATGACCACCTCTGCACAAAGAACACTTAGTAACTTATTGTGGCCAGTTTGTGGCCATTAAGGTTATTTTCCCAGGCATTACGCATCTCGTCCATACAACAAGAGGCTGCCTATCTACTGCAACTATCTTCTCTTGGGGTTCGTGAAGTAATACTTAAGGTTTTCTGCTCTAGAAGTCAACCTTCAAGCAAACTCTTATATAGTTAAAGGCATAGAATTGACGTTTTCTGATTCAATACCACCAACGGTAAGCGTTTCCTAGATAAGATTGTTCTTTAACGTAACCTAACAAGACTGCATGTTAAGATTGCATATAATTCTGGGTATTCTGCAAGCCGCTTACTATGAAACTGACCAGATAACAAGAGTTAACAGGAAACTAAGCAAATAAATAGCAGGATTTGGAAGAATTTCATCAACAAGTTGAGAGACAAAATATACAAGAACCTACAGTCAAAATCTCTAGATCTCTTGCTGGTCAAGTAATGTACTCTCGGTCATAACATGTGTACCTAGACCAAAGACAAGAACCAATTGAAGTAAAAATCACTAGATCCCTTGCTAGTGAACCACCGTACTGTAAGGCATAATATATGGCTAAACAAAAGCACCAAGAACCAGACGACAAAACATCTGTACCTTGCTAGTAAACTACTGTATTCTAAGGTATGGTATGTAGCTACTAGTTGATAATAACAAAATACTAGATTGAAAGTGAATTACAGTGAATATGGCAGCTATCACATTCGTCAACCCATGGGCAAATCTGCCACACGTCAAAGCCATCAAATCAGTTGACGCCTTGTTGTGCGTCTTCGCGTGCGTCTAAGACAAGAGATTTCACTTTGGGCGCATCTTGTATCTGACGTAAACAGAGCGCTAACGTCAGCTGCTTAGCGTCAGGTAGGCCTAGCTGTCACCTGCCGTGGAGTTGGGACGTCATATGTCCCCAGGCGCCTTGTTCTCTAAAGCCTGCTGCGCACGTCAGAAAAGAAAACAGCACGGCAGGCGGATTGAGCTAGCTAGGGCGCCCGGGGCTGTTGAAAACAGGTCCGACAACTCTAGTCGCACAGGGTCGATCGCGGGGCACAGGTAAGGCATTGTCTCCAGTCTTTTAACAGCCTGTCATTATGGAAACGGTTTGCAAGCTTGCATGGATGAGCAGAAACTATCGCTGTGAGCTCTTGTGTTGATAATCGCAATACACTTGTCGCGCAAGGTGTGCCATTTGACCTATGCGAAGGTTGTAGTTTACTACACATAACGGTACAACAACCACAAACGTTTCTGAGCTTTGGTGAACTTTGCAGCGAGATTTTTAGTCGTTGATTTTGAATGGATATTCTAAAATATGAACTCTACAAACATCACATTGTCTTTGTTGTTTTGTGATAGGTGAAGTAAAAGCCTGGGCCTGTTTTGCCCAAAAAAATTTGAGCTTGTTTGCTTCAGTGACGTGTAGGTTTTTGTAAACTTTGAAAAGCACACCTGACGCTGGCATACGGAAATATATGCATTTCTATCAAAGTTGATGATAAAATGAACGAACCTAATTCCAATCGTGCGGTCGTATAAGAGCGTTCCCCGGGGAAGACCGTAAATAGGGACAAATGTCAGCGTGTGTTAGGCGACGCACTGTACGGGGTGACCCCCATTTG
>NC_049996.1:14641175-14648191 GCF_000003815.2 Branchiostoma floridae
AGCGCTTCCACAGATCGTTCCCTGGTCTTATCGAGCGATAAACTCCGACTAAATGACCAGATATTTTCCACCGCGCGGCGTCTACGTGCAATTTCTCGGCGCTGTGCAGCGCTAATGATGATATAGGCAATGAAAACAGCCGGGGAGTGAGCGCACGACACACATTAGAACACGGTGGCGCGATGGCAATTGGTTAGGGGACACCGGCCAAGCAGAGACAGCGCTCATTTCAGGGAGAGAGATTTATTCGGGGGCACCGCGACCCCCAAATGAAATTATAGTGGGACATGTTAGAGGATTGAGCGTGAATTTATCAAGTAAGCGAGGCAGTATACGCGCCCATACGGGTGGGTGAGAGAGATATCAGCCTAGGCGTATACGTCAAGCAGTGGTGCTTAGTATTATGTATATGCAGTGCGTATGTCAGTATACATGGTACGTACGTTTCTCTAGGGTACTCCATTACCCAAAATCGAGGTGTTGTTGGTTGTCCAACCGTCCTGTAGCCACCTCGGGAACTGGTGATATCCACACGGAGGGCATTCTCACACCGCCGGGCGCCTTCGCGCCCTGACTCGGACTTACATGAAAGGGGGCCCTGCCTGCGTACTCGCCTATTTATACCCGCCACTATTGCGTACGAACCCACTCCAGACCAGCGCCATGTTTGCCTTCTCGTGCGTCATCGATGACGTGCGCAGCCTCTTTACAATGCGGTTGCCGGCAAGAGCTCGGGGAATGCGCGCGTCAGAGCCCCGAGCTGTTACGCACTGCGATATGGTCGGCTTGCGTGTGGACACACCACCATTGTACCGGAAGGGCCCGGGCATTTCCGCTTACGTACCTTAACCCCTATACACTACACCAACAGATGGGTGCTGGAATAGAGATTCTTCAAGCAGATATTAGGGTTAGGATCAAAGCTTTACTGTATGGAGACGCTAAACCCCTGATTCAACAGATGGTTGCTGAGCTATAATCTCCAAGCAGACGTTAGGGTTAGGATCAAAGCTTTAACTGCATGAAAAGATAGACACTAAACTAAACCCTGTATACACCATATATATGCATTTGTACTGGAAGAGCCTGGGCATTTCCGCTTACGTACCTTAACCCCTATACACTATACAGTCTACACCAACAGATGGGTACTGGAATAGAGATTCTCCATGCAGATGTTAGGGTTAGGATCAGTGCTTTACACATGTATGAATAGATAACAAAAACTCTAAACCCTGATTCAACAAGTGGTCGCTCGCTCACGGACTATAATCTTCAAGCAGGCGCTATGTTTAAAGACCCCCAACTCTCACTCTCAACAGACGATCGCTGGACTTAATATTATCTAAAAACAGATGTTAGGGTTAGGGTCAAAGATTTACTGCATAAAGAGATAGACACTAAACCAGCTGTGTGCACCATTGTACGGAAAGAGCCTGGGCATCTCCGCTTACGTACCTTAACCCCTATACACTATACAGTCTACACCAACATGCTGATTCTCCAAACAGTTAGGGTTAGGATCAAAGCTTTACTGCATGAAGAGATAGACCCTAAACCAGCTGTGTGCAACATTGTACCGAAAGAGCCTGGGCATTTCCGCTTACGTACCTTAACCCCTATACACTATACAGTCTACACCAACAGGCTGATTCTCCAAACAGATGTTAGGGTTAATTATAATCTCTCAGTGAATGAATGAATTTTATTGCTCAACAATCGCACAGGGTACAATGTATGGCAAGTAATAACAACTAATAGCTATACAGACAATAGTACTAAGAGGCTACATACAAAGCAACAACAAAATTATCGATAGGATCAAAGCTTTACTGTATGGAGATATAGACGCTAAACCCCTGATTCAACAAATAGTTGCTGGGCTATAATCTCCAAGCAGATGTTAAGGTTAGGATCAGTGCTTTACACATGCATGACGACATGGACTTTACACATGGACTCTAAACCCTCATTCAATAGATGTTTGCTGGGCTATAATCTCCATGCATATGTTAGCTTTAATGTTTAAAGTGTGTTTAAAGAGATACACTAGAACCTCATACAACAGACGATCGCTGGACTATTGTCTAAAAACAGATGTAATAGGGTGAGGATCACTCTCCGACTGACTCCCTTTGGTGGTCGGCTGTACTCCTTGGCCAGCTTTGATATTACGCTTATGCCGCTTGTAAACACGTGTGTGTTTCTCTGATGGTTCCAAGATATATAGTATACATGTACAAGTGATTTACATACTTGCTTTTCGCTGCAGTATGCGAGGGAAACTGAATTATACGTAAAGAGGTACACTGCAGCAACAGGTCCAGTATAGGTAAGAAATAGTAAAGAAGAAGATATTCAAAAGCATGAATAACCTTTGAATTCAACTTGACTATACTTCAGGAGTCGACCCAGCATTATACAGCATGTCACAGCGTGTCATCTGTAAGATACTGTAAGTATATCTACAATCGTTTGCTTGTCAGCCCCCCTCCCCACCACCGTCACCGCCATCGTGGTTTACCTTGTTGCCTAGCAACGTTAAACAACACCAGTGGTCTCGCAACTATCATCGTCTCTCTACCGCAGCGTGTTTTAGACATGTCCAAAGAAGTATGACGTGCTACGTACAAAACACGTGCGTAAAAAAAGACGGAAGCTTCGCGCTTCGCTTCGAAAACAAACATACGCAGAGCTACAAGGAAATTGTAATTTTCGGGACAATGAAATTTAAACGAATACGATATTCAGGGCAAATGATGTTGTTGTTTTGTACATTCTCATCAACTTTTAGCCTGTGTATTGCTACCGCAATTTATTACATCTAACTCGTTTGCATTTTAAGAAACATTCAATGTCTCATAATCTCCGAGCAGAGGTGAGGAGGTGAAAAGAGAAAACTCGTGGCACAAAAATCCCAATAAAGACTGAAGAAAAAAAACAATGAGACGTACCTAACATCTGCTTGGAGATATGTTATACTAGTAAGTAACAGTTTGGGCTGAATATGCGCGACTGTGCAGCAATGTTCCTTTACACCTTAGAAAACAAACATACGCAAAACTACAAGGAATTGTAATTGACGGGACAATGCAGTTCTAACGTATACGATATTCAGGACAAATGATGTTGCTGTTTTGCATGTTCTCACAAAATTCTAGTCTGTACATTGGCATCGTGATTCATTGCATGTAACTCATTTACATTTTAAGGAACACTAAATGTCTCATAATCTCCAAGAAGAGGTGAAGATAAAACTCGCTCCACCAAAATACGGCTGAAAGTGAAAAGCTTTGCAAAAAATAGTGAGACGTACCTTACATCTACTTAAAGATATCTTACGAGTAACAGTTTGCGCTGCATGAAGAGAAAACTCGCACCACCGAAATACGACTAAAAGCTTTGAAAAAACAGTGAGACGCACCTTACATCTGCTTGGAGATATCCTATGTAACAGTTTGCGTTGCATGTCGCGATTGTGCCGAAGCAACGCCCTTTTACACCTACCTGACATTAAGAACTGTTGGTATAACATTCAGTCCCTGTCGACATTCACGCATACATAAACACTGCCCTGTTTGATAAGTGAATCCCTAACATTACACTCCAAAATCTAGTGTTAACGCGCTATTTCTCATGTTAGACCAACGCGGGGTATAACCCGGTAATACCGCAGAAAGGGCAGCTGTAAAGTTCAGAGTTCGGCAGGACTTGTGTTGTGCCCATACCAGCCCGGTCAGCGAGCTAATTTAGCCCGCTCTTCGGCTAAACCCGAAAGGTCAGTCCTGTAGAGAGAAGAGGCGAGCGGAAAGGTTGGAGCATTTTTCCCTCAGTTGAAATGTCTCAGTTCTTGGGAACGGGTGTACATATGCCATACTGCTCATGGGATATACAGAGAGATATAGAGAGGTAAGGGCTTGATTCTGATTGTTTTTCCTTAAAATTTCATGCCCCGTTTTTAAGTACAAACTTTGGCAGCTTGTCTCCTTATTAAAAAAAAAAGCATTCATGTATTTTCTAAAGAGGTTTCTTTTTTTCCGGCAAGCTTGGTAATTGGTTGGTTTCTCTGGATCCAATCTCCAAGCAGATGTAAGCTTCATCTCAGTGTCTTACGCGTGTTTTCGGGTCCGTTTTTTTTTGCCGCTACAGAAAAACGCGCGCCACCAGAAAGACGTACGTATTAGATACCCTTGAAATATGCGCAAAACCTTGCACTGAACCCAACATCTGCTTGGAGATTAGGTCTAGGCAAGTCTTTCCTGGCTGTTCCGTCCGCTCGCTAGATAGGGACCATCCAAAAACTCTTCTGTGCCGGAGGAGGGAACATTGTAACCTGTACCATAGGGAGGGTTGTAGTTTCTGGTCATTTGTTACCTAAAGGCATCATTTTTGGTTGTGTCGACGTCTGTCTGTGTGTCTGATAATCTGTGTTTCCGCATTTGTGGACAGAAATTAGCCTACATAGCAGGCTATCTGAGGCTTTTTTGGATCATAATACACTTTTGCTGGCCATTTCTTTTTGTACTGGGTCGCTGATTGCTGGCCTTCTCTGACTGTCGGCCTTGCTATCAGAGACCCAGTACAAAAAGAAATGGCTAGCAAAAGTGTGTTATGAGCCCAAAAAGGCCCCAGAGAGGCTGCTATGGAGGCTAGACAAAAATAACCTAACATGCTATGGGTTGATTGTATTGATTTTTGGCATGTGGGTCGGTCTTCGGAAGACGAAGATCAAGGTCGATCTTGGGCCTCCTGGCGACTCTCGTTGGAACTGCAGGAAAACGTCCGGTTTTTATCTTTTGTCCTAGACATGTTGTGGTCTTAGCCTGAGTATCATCCGTATTCTACCGGGGCTCCTTACACTCGCTACCCCTAAAAAATATTTTTAGGGAAGTGAGTGTAAGGAACCCCGGTAGAAATAGGATGGTACCCAGGCTATTGTGGTCTTGGATTATTGTGTGACATGTTTTGGAGATGTCAGAAACATGTAATGTTAATTTGCACACACCCCCTTCCCCTTGCGGTTTGCTTTTTCATGTTTCCTGTGATTTCATGAACACAATCCTCTTGTTTTTTGTTTAACTACATTTTCAAAGTCATTTTTGCAGCTTCTTTTCATTATTTGCGCGCGCATCCATAGTATCCAAGTCAGTACCAGTGTGGACTCTGGTTATTTTCCCATTTATCTAAGCATTAGGAATCTTGTCTGTAGTGGCCACCTGTCAACTTTGACCGTTTTCTTCAAGTCTCTTAAGTGATCACTATGGACAGGTCTTGCCTTGACCTTAATGGCTCATCACACCTGAACATGTAGGTAATGCTTAAGTGAGTTGATATGCTTCACCTCTGATTACCCCACTCACCCGAAACACCCTTAAGAGCAGTTGGCAAAGATCGCCATACTCGACTTGGTGCCTTTTACCCTTTTACACCTTAAGCATACTCTGGTCATTCTCACGTCTTGTACCGTATCCCGTCTTAGTTTGAATTTCTCACCAGCATTTCTTAAGATGGTCACTCCCTAATACCTGTGGACATCTTGAACGATGTGCTTAGGTGGGGTGGAGTGGAAACCAAGCGTTTGCGTGAGAGTGGCCACGCCCTGTCTTTCTATAACATATTTTTCTCAGTCCTCAAACAAAGTATGTATTACTCATAGTTTTCGCAACTGTTTGAGTGTTTTCGTGTAAAACACGATTTCTACGTATGGGTGTGGCACATAGAATATTGGAATCTTTGCTTCACATTTCCATAGCCTTCCTGCACCAGGGAAATGTCTTCTATGTCCTGTCTTTCTTAATGTTGTAGACTGTTGTGCCATCCACCGACAGATCCACTACTGTGTGAGTGAATACTCGTATACAGACTCGTATACAGAAGCTCCTCCTCCAGTTCGATCATGGTTCTATTTCGAACATCACCCACTAGCGCTGTTTTTGATGGAGGTGTTCGAAATCGAACAGGGGGTTCTGCTTGTTCGATATGGCGCTTGAAATCGAACAGGAGGTTCTATTATTTGTTCGAAATGGTGTTCGACAGGATCGGTCTATTTTTTAACGTGAGAATTTAAGAACAGACAATAGGGCGTGTCCTCATTTTGATGTTGATGTCCGCACCGCCCTGTTTTCTCGCGATAGCCATTGTGTTAAACGTAACGGTTAACTTCTTACGTAGAGTCTTTTAGAGTTCTGCTTAAACTCAAGTTACTCCCAATTAGTCATAGACTGCAAAACTTGTTTGGGTGTGTTCAGCAAAAACAGGGCGTTTTCTTGTTGCTGATTCATACAGTTTCTCAAGGTTACCAGATGCCCTTTAGTTTCATGCTTCCTATTGAAGAAAGCCATGGTCCGCAACTCCCTTTAGCTACCAGAGGAAGTATTTTTAGGGAGATAGGAGATGTACAATCCCCAAGGTTTCAACAGACAATGGTTCTTGAACGTACGTTTCTTGTTTTTCTGTGAGTGTAACGTTACATGTAATATGCACCTCTATTGCTTATGTACTTGACTGGGTGTGTTAGACCTTAACTGGGTGTGTGGGACTTTATAAACTGGGTGTGGAAGGCTTTTGACTGGGTGTTTCTTTATTGAGATGATTCAGCTTGCACCATGTATTTTTCCATGGTACTATCTTACACAGTAATCTTTTACACTAAGTTCCTCTACACTGAGAACATATGTTACTTCCTATTACTCATTTATTTTTAGTTAGTCTTTAACTTAATATTTCCTGGGTGTGGAGAACATAAAACAGGGCGTTTCTTTGCTTTGACGGGATGTCTTTTCTGCCCAGATGTTTGAAAGTGACAGTCTATCGCTTCCGACTTCTTTCTCTTACGATGTAGTCCAGAATGAAACTATAACTTTATTTATCGTACGAGATCTAAACCAGTTGCTGCGGAACTTCTGTATAGTGTATCCTATTACATTATAGACGTATTCATTCTACAGTCTTCAGTGTAAATTTGTTACGTCCTGACATACTTAATATATGTATATGAGAGACTATGTCCGCCATCT
>NC_049996.1:14648291-14650235 GCF_000003815.2 Branchiostoma floridae
TCCACATCACCAACGGATTAAATCCGGAGCCTCGTGGGAGTGTGTGTCTACATGTGTGTCTGTATATGGCCTATATCTACAGTGTCTATGACAAGTTAAAGTAACGTTCTATTTTAACATTTCCTGAAAATCTGACGACAAAACATGTTCGACGAAAAGGACTGAAATACATTTTAAATCAGGGAGGGAGGGAGGGGGCACCCCAACCTGGGAGATCCAAATTACACAACAGATATAGGGCCTTGACATAGTCTCCACCAGGCCTTCCTATGGGGGTGCAGGGATCGTACAATTCGGAACAAAAATCGGTAAATTGTCCAGGGGAGCCAGTCCATGCTAAGGTAAATGTTTCCCATCCCAGAGGCCGGCAATCTCCTCTGGTAGCAAAACTCCCCTGGCAAATTATTCTCCCTATAACAGTAGTCTCTACCAGACTCCCGCCTG
This sequence comes from Branchiostoma floridae, assembly GCF_000003815.2. Lineage (NCBI taxonomy): Eukaryota > Metazoa > Chordata > Leptocardii > Amphioxiformes > Branchiostomatidae > Branchiostoma > Branchiostoma floridae. Next base: position 14,648,736 of record NC_049996.1, read on the forward strand.
GTCGAATAGTAAAAGGGGACTTTGGCCAAGTTAGGAATAAAAGTCTAGTAGGAGTTAATTGGCCTAGGAGTGAACACACTGGATACACTGTAAAACACTGACTGAAAACCTATAGTAACTTATTTGTCCCTGTTTGGCAAAATTCTGCTCTCGTTTTTATCCAGCTGACACGTTTGCCTGGAAACTACTAATAGCCAGCGTAGTCTGTCTGGTAGCATAAGTCTAGTAGGAGTTAATTGGCCTAGGAGTGAACATACTGGATACACTGTAAAACACTGACTGAAAATCCATAGTAGCTAATTTGTCCCTATTTGACCAGATTCTTCTCTCTAACTTATTTGTCCCTATTTGTCCAAATTCTTCTCTATTTTATCCAGCTGATACGTTTGCCTGGAGACTACTATCGTCAGTCTGGTATAGACTAGCCTAGACAGAATACCCGTTCCCTGTGTATTGACCCAAAGAATAGGTCACGCGTCGCCCCTCGGGCAAAGTGTCTAGAGAACAAAGAGTCACGGACACATCATAACGCTGTGACGCGCAGCCACACGCAATCAGGTGTTTGCTGCCCTCAAGTCATGCTACTTGGCTTGAAAAACAAACACGTTTTGATGCGTTCACATTCTCAAGATTCCGTGTATGAAAACTAAGTCTCATGTTGAATGTATCTTTAGTAGAGTTTTAATGTATACGTTAGGTTTGGGTGCTAAACAGGGGAATATATTTAAAAAAAACAGGTTCTGTTTTTTGTTATCATGCCCTTAGGGGATGTATTCTGTCAAGGTTATAGGTTACCAAAGATTCTATCAGTAATATTGGTGACGTTAGCATAACTGTTATGTAGACATAGGCATTGTGTATATCATGGTGCGTTAACTGTGGTGCACTTAAATTCTATCCAATAGAGAAATGCATGTTGAAGGTGCTTCAAAAATGGATGCATCCTGAAATATTTGGAATATGACAACGCAAAAATTTGGGGTACAAGTACCTTTGGTATATTTCCACGAAACATTGTATAGTACGTATCATGGAGAGGAATACAGTTGTATATGACAGTAGTATAATTCGGCAATGAAGTGGTTTTTCTGAGTGGAATATCGGCAGGCTTTCCTCTGAAGGTCCAAACAATTATTTTGTCCGGTCCTTCACCCCATGGCCCACAACTACCCCCTAGGCTACTATTGACTATTACCTAAACCATCCAATTCTAGCTTTTATTCTGTGTCCGTGGCTCTGTGATTTCTGTAGATGTATGCTGTAGTAGCTACGTTTGGTATATTAGTGTCTGGGAACACTAGTGGTGTCTTTCATGAAGCACACTACTAAAATCTTTAAATGATTTACAATATTTTTTTCTTGTACTGTTGCATATTGAAGCTTCTGTTTTTACATAAATGCTTTCGCATTCCCTATCTCCTTGTCAAATGTTAGCTGTATCCCATACAAAATTTATGATGTTGATGTCAATATCAATCACCTTTTCTTAACCAAGCGGTG
>NC_049996.1:14650335-14661120 GCF_000003815.2 Branchiostoma floridae
AGGATTCTACAAACTAATCTACAAGACATTGTCTTGTACTAGTTGTATTCTGGAAGACTCAAAAACGTACTGCAAGTTCTATTGTGACTGTACCAAGATTTTCCCCACCCTGGTTTCATATGAAAATCTACATCCAGATTTTGCTGTAGAACAGCTTAGCCATATTATCCTCAAAAGTGCTTGTTGTCTTCCTAAGCTTTCAAAAAAGAAGTCAAACCCAACCTATCTGGATGTAGCCAACACTAATATACAAGCAGTCTCCTGTTACAATATTGGTTATCACTGCCTATAATAATTGCCACATGTATATCCGTTTCCACCAGACCACCATACACTCGCAATGAGTCTTGGGGTATGAGCTTGCTTTTAGCAAATAAACTTAGAATCATATGACTGTCCTTTGTAAAGCAGTGTTGTAGAGAGCTAACATTCAAGACCAAATCATACATATAATGATATATCTGTGAATGTCCCTAATATTATGATATCTGTGAAACATTTCATACCTAGCTGTCATATACTACTACTTCGATGGATAAAAAGAGAAAACCTACCAACATATAAGCCCTGTATTGTAAATCTAGGACAGTACATATTAAGTAACTACCAAAGTGTTACGAATTCCACCAAAGACTGTACAAGTATAGAGTCTCGCCCCTGCTACAGTGTCTTGTACTAGTTAAGTTTTCTAGGATCCCTGTAATGTCATACTTTGTATCTTGTTGTGCAATTAATGTGTCTTAATTTTACTCTCAAATCTTTTTACCATGCACTTGACATAACCCTTGTAGCATGAACGAGCTCACAAGCATTCTATTATCACCTATTCTGACCGATTGACGAATTGTATCTTTATTATCATTGTACAAAGTTATAGGTATCCGTTTTTAATATTTATTTATTTATTTATTTGCAAATTCATGCCCGAAGGCTAATTGCAAGGGTACAGACAGTTAAGAGTAAGAAGTGTCTATTCTATACAGCTATCTATATACATGGTTCTACATTGTTTACTGGGAGGTTTGACTTCTTCTTTGAAGTCCCACGTCTTTATTATGAAAGTCCCCCGTCTTTAATGACTAGTGGGTTCTGTGATTTTAACAGGAATATAGCTTTTTGGAGGTCTACCAACTGGTGAAAAGTTGGAAATATTGTATTGATTGTGCCAAAAAGGTTGTTTCTTTCATCCTCATAAATATTAACGTTATGCTTTTTCACGATAGCTGTTGAACATGATTTTCGGAAAAATGTGTAGATGTTACTTAAGTTGACCCTTAAGTAAAAGACCAATTGAGCAAGACATTTGGCCATGTAAGCCCTGAAAGCTGAGACATTTGTCTACATTGTAAATCTACATTGTAAGTACATGTATATAACAGCACATAGGAAACTGCGAAAGCTTTACAAATTACACCAAAGACTGTGCGAGTTTATAGTCCCATGCCGTACTACATAGTTTCTTATAAGGTAGTTTTGTTTTCTGGAACTGTTGTTAAGTAAGAGATGTTATTATAAGCTCAAACGTATATATATTAAGAGAAGATGCATGTAAACTATAGTATATGTATAACTTTGCGTTTACTACCTTTTGTACCAAACTGACTGCATTTAGCCCCAATGGGGCATGAATATGCAATCAACTTCATTATACCTTGCAATAGAATCATCCTTATCTCTTCTGACAATTGTACGAGGAGTATGTATCTTCAATAGCATCCATCTATAGGTCTTCGTTTTTTATATTTACGTTGTCCATGCTTTTGCATAGATATTTGCTAGTCTCTTATAGGGTAGTTTTGTTGTCTAGAATTGTTGTCAAGTAATAGAACTTGTTCTACCTTTCATCTTGCTGTGCAATAGACCAAGACATTTGGTCATGTCAGCTTTAAAAGACATTGATATGTGATAATGTCTGCATTGTCAATATAAGTATATAGTCTCATTCCATACTGAATGTCTCTTGTAGGGTTGTTTTATTTCTAAAATTGTTGTTACATATAAGTAATAGAAGTTGTTATCATTTCATCTTGCTGTGCATTATAGCTATCATTATCCATTCTGACAAGTGTACCTTCGCTTCAATCTCAATAGCATTCATCTATAGGTCTGAGTTTGTCATGTTAACGTTGTCTTTATGCTTTTGCATGAGACATAGATATGACATATACATAGTCTCATGTAGTATTGTTTTGTTTTGTTTTCTAGAATTGGTGATAAGTTATAGAAGTTGTTACACCTTTCATCTTGTTGTGCAATATAGCTATAATTATCCATTCTGACAAGTGTACCTTTGCTTCAATGTCATTCATCTATAGGCCTCCGTTTGTTATGTTATCGTTGTCCTTATGCTTTCGCACGAGACATAGATATTTGTTTACCATGATTTTCCGAAACTGTGTGTAGGTGTTACTCAGTGACACTTAAGTAAAAGACCAAGACATTTGGCCATGTAAGCTTTTAAAGTCAAGACATTTGTATGTGACGATGCATGAATTGTAAGCATATAATTATATATATATATAAGGAAACTGCCAAAAAACGTTACTAGTTACACCAAAGACTAAACATTAGTCAAGTATATAGTCTCATTCCATTATTGCTTTGGTTTCTAGAATTGTTGATAAGTAATAGAAGTTGTTCTACCTTTTATCTTGCTGTGCAATAGAGTTATCATCATCCATTCTGACAAGTATACATTCATAGGTCTGGGTTTTTCATGTTAACATTGCCTATATGCTTTTGCACGAGACATAGATGTTTGTTTACCATGATTTTCCGAAACATTGCGTGGGTGTTACTTAAGAAAAAGACCAAGACATTTGGTCGTTTGAGCTTGAAAAGCCAAGACACTAGTGTAAAGGGTACCGCCCTTGTTTATCCGTGGTTTGCGAAGGTCTATTGGCGCCCCCTCCCCCTCTCTTTCTACGGGTTATTTAGCTCCAATACAAGTGTATACAATACACCGTAAAAGGTTGCCCAAACACCTCAAAGTTTGCGTGATATTTGAGGGGGTTGGGTGTACGTTTAAAGTGTTGGATTCGCATGATTCTTTTCTCTCGAATAGTGTGACACAAAACAAAATGGCGCGTGTCCGGAGGTCGTCGTGCAATGGCGACGTGAATACCACAGTTTGTTGTTGTTTTGCTTTGGCTTTGACTTTAAGCAGTCTACAGTACATGTTGCTATCAACAAAGCGTTTGCTTTGAACTTCAAACCACCAACAGTTTATAACAGCCTGTCAAGACCAATCTTTTTGTCTAACTAGCTACTTGTACGAACAAATCCTTTAATCTTTTATTGAAAGATCTTTTCATCTTTTCTCCAGACAAGTCAAGTGCAAGCATTGTACATCGTTAGGTAATATGGTAATAGTTCTTGACCACGGTGTCTAGAACAATAATCAGCTTTGAAACTAAGGAAGAAAGATGGCTTTCTGTATCTAAGAAGAAAATAACTCGTCGACATTTTGCTTAATGCGACGTATTCGCTTTTGGAGGGCTGTGTTCAAGTCTTTACCTTCTTACAGCTTCCTATCTTCGAACTAATTTAGCAACAGCCTTTAGTTATGACAATGATATAGCAAAGATACACCAATCAATGCGTAGACGCTTTCAAATTGTGTTTTGTGACAACAGCAATAGTGTTTTATCGACATCCCTTCGAACTGAATGCTGGACAAGTTTTTAAAACATTGGTGGTAGCATCTATTTTGCCTTCGTCTTTAGCTGTATTTTGTCTACTTGAGCCACACGACATTTTGTGAGTGGGTAGGAAATGACCTTGTTCAAGTTCAAGTGTTCCATTCTATCTAAATGTCCTCGCGTGTAGTACCCTTGTCTCACTCCTTAAACGCAGGGATTTACAAGGCCTAAAGTGTTGTGTGGATAACGACCATTTGCTATATCGTGCAAGTCCACTCAAGTTTTACAAAGATGACACAAATGCTGTCACAGAAAATCTGTAAACGTTCTCAAGCTAGTAGTTGACGGAGTGATGAAACATCTCTTTGGTATTCTGGAAAGGTAGTAACGAAATGTCAAGCATGGTAAACCTCTGGAAGACCTTTATGTCCCGTGTTTTAGTGTATATTTTCGCCATGAGATAGAGAAATACCAGGAAAGGTTTAGGTCTATCTCCTGTGCCCACCGTGTTTTTCTATTGTGCAAGTGTTGCAAAATCTTTTCAGGTAGCTACAAGTACAAAAGCGTATTGGCCAAGGATAAAATAGCTTCTTTGTTATTTTTCTCTCAATATAACTCATAACAATACATGAAGTAACAGGAATAGAAACGTGCTATATGTGGCGGTTCTTGAAATAACCGTTTTGGCCCTTTTTAGGGTGGAAAACTAAGGGCGAAACCAGGTCAGACGAGACCAGGTCTCAAGGCAACAATCGCCAATATGCAAATGAGCAGATTCCCGCCATTTCGTGCTTGTCGCCATGGTAACTGTGTTGGGAAAAATGTAGGTCGTTGCCCCAGTTCGTCTGACATGAGCACCAAACAATAATCACAAACATTTCTGCGTTTTAAGTGACATAAAAAGCATGTATCTTGTGTATGCATATAAGGATTTGCTTCTTATCAATCTGCGCACACCACTATTTGACGTGTAACTTTGAAATGGCAGATTTTCACATAGTCTACAGTGACCATACATTCTGATTCATACTCAGGCCGTTTTCTTGGCCAATATTGTGGGTAATATGTATTTGATAATGCTATATCCTGTTCTGTTGTGTATATGTATACACTCTTGTCTGTTATTATACATCATTGTACAGTTGTGAACAGAACGTTACTGTCTAACGTTATGTACATTACTGAGTACCTAGCTTGCTAATAGGACTTTTTTGACAATTTTGTGGAAAATGAAAGGAAGAAAATTCTATCGCCCAAGAACTTCAAGAAGAGTTAAGAAGTATCGTTATTGTGTGATATCCAAAACCACCCATGTAACAAAGGAATGAATTATCTAAGTGTTAAAACGATTGTGCCTAAAATAACTTCATCTATATTGTTGCAATTTTTCATTGCTATCAACACGTTCGCAGACATCATGATGTGTAGATTTCTACTAAACATTTGTGTATTCAAGACTGTTATTCAAACCAGAATGAGAATATGAAAAACGTATATGACAAGTTTGACATCCGTGCAATGTACATACACTCATACACTCTTCATTTTCGATTCGCTCTCTAAAATTCAATTCCACAAGCAAAAAAACTTCAAGCAAAATTCGTCTTCGTTTTTCCATACACACTGTTACATACGAATAAAATAATATATCATGAATTAGATAAAATCACAGTGACATATTCGGAGAAATACTACCAAACTTGCATGTTGAGAAGAACACGTCTGTCACAAGATAGGAATACTTCAATTTACAAAGAACGTTCAAAGCTACACATTTACCTGAAAGATGTAAATGATGGTGTTACAAGAAAGCATGGATTCTTATAGCGATTGTTATTCTCATAGATTCCTTGTCAAAAATTATTCCCGGATGTTTTGTATGCTGAAACTGAAAACTCTGTAGCCATCCAAACCATGCCCCCCTCCCCACCGACCAAGTGACCCTCTATGACCTACATTAGTGCATTACAAACTCAGTGATTAAAAAATAACTAATAACTTTAACTTAAATCACCACATATTTGTTTTCAGAAATGCTCCCTTGGGTGTTTTTTATGTCTATATTAACGTTTTCTTTGTCCTTTCTGTCAAATTTTCCTCAGGATGCGAACAGACGGGTGAGAGGCAGTTTTCCCGCGGGAATGTCAGACGACAGTTTCCTGGCGGACCGTCGTGACAGAAACCCAGGTGTAGCGACGAAATCTCTCCGGAAAATGTGAATAAATCTACAATATCTGAAACATCAACGATTCAGATGAGTTCTTTAAAGTTTATCTATGGCGATAGGGGATTAACTTTTACAAGTGGCTTTTGTACAGCCAAAACGAAAACCTTCTCTAGAAGGTACTATAATACTAGATGCATCGTATTAAGTCTGTCTTTTCCAATTTCTTCACAGTGATACCGCCATTATTAATTAGCATGTAATCTTAATCATATTATTGCTGTGAATTTAAATTGTATTTGTATAATGTACTTTTTACATGATAATGTGTATAGACAATCCCACTACTATTTTACCGGAATAGGACGTTGCAGAAGTTACGATGATGTTGAAATGTAGCTTGGTGGCTTTTGAATTTTAACTATTGCTACCCTCAAGTATTTGTGGATAACCCAACGAAACGTCTACATTCTACAACAAAGTTAAAGGAAGGTCTATCATACTACTTTTGTACGATAGTCTTGGACTAACTATGACAAACTATACCTTGGTACTGTACGGTGTTGACTACACCGCATCAAACCTGACATTAAGGTTCAAAGATATCGTTAGCTGTGTCATCATTTACAAAGATATCTTACCAGGATTCTGTCACTTTATGCTATATCTGTATAAATCGTTGAACCGCAAATGTCACAAGTCCATGCAGTCAGCTATACACTAATACAGGACAATATCTAGAGAAATAGATACGGCGACTGCTAGTAACTACTAGTACTAAGAAATAGCAACAATATTTGGCCCTAAACTTTTATCTCGCGTACAAAATAATAAAAGTTAAAAAAAGGTAATTATAGAAGAGGTTTAGTCCCAATTTTAGCCGGTATTGTGACGTTTTTGATGCCAAATATGTGTATTTTGTGTCGCCAAGTCGGTTCAAATTCTGTAGACTGTAAAGGCATAGCAACAATATCGGGCCCTAACGTTTTCGTAGGTAAAACATTGCAAATGGTTTTAAAGAGACATTTTAGAGTAAGTTTGGTCTCAATATTAGGCAGTATTTAAACGTTTTCCTAGCTAAACGAAATGTGCATTTATGTGTAACCAAGCCGGTTTAATGTCCGGCCGGTTCAAAAATAGACGAACGGCGACTGCATGGAAATAGCAACTGTATTGTACCCTATTTCTTTTGGTAGGTACAATGTCATGAAACGTTTATGAATAGAAATTGTAGAGGAAGTTTAATTCCTATTTTAGTCGGTATTTGAATGTTTTTCCTAGCTAAATATGAGTGTTTTGTGTCGACGATTCAGTTCCATATCTAGAGAAATAGCAGGCGGTGACGGCGTCTACAAAGAAATAGCAACAATTCCCAGGCAAAACCTTGTAAACGATTTACAGAGAAATTTCAAAGCAAGTTTGGTCTCAATTCTAGGCAGTGTTTTGATGCAGTGTTTTTATTCCTAAATATGTGTGTTTTTTGTCGCCAAGTCGGTTCAAACGCCAGTCAGTTGGAGACGCAGCCGTGCTGATTACTTGTGAAAGGCCACGTCCAAAAATATCGGCGTCTCCCGTACGGGTCACGGTCTCGGGTCACGTCCACTTGTCTCTACACATCATTCTCCACGGAAAGCGTGCCAAAATGGGCGCACTAACGGTTAGATCAACCCCTGCATCTGTTATAAAACATAGGGTGATATCGTCCCGGAAAAATATCCTAAAAACTTTTTTGTACGTCGGCAAATTTCGTGATTGTAGATGGAACTGATGCAAAAACTTAGAAACTCAGAAACAGAATGAGTGCCAAAATGTGCGCACTAATGGCTCTATCAACTTCTGCATCTAAACACACGGTTAAATCGTGTAAAAACTTTTTGATTTCGAAAACGTCGCGTATTTCAAATGCAACTGATTGTACGCATCAACAATAATTTCAACTCCTGTATCCGCGATATCGAAGGAGAAAGAATCTGAAAACTTTTCAGAAACGTCGGCAACTTTTGGAGATGGCTTTGATGACTGATGTTGAACTTTAAAAGCGGATTGCAAAAGTGACTGTTATATCAACTCCTACATCACCTGTATCTAAACATCTAATATGGAAAAGATCCTTAAACTTTTTCGTAAACGTCGGCAAATTTCGCGGGTGACTCGATTGATGCGATATCTTAGAAACGGAGTGCGTGCCAAAATGCACGTATTAACTGTTATATCAAGCTCTGTATCTAAACACAGGGTGCTTTCGTTGGAAAAAGATCCTCAAAACAATTCCGAAACGTCGGGCACTTCCACAGGCCTATGTATCTTAAAAATCGGACGTTGTACCGCAGTACCAAGGACAGCCGCGAAGGACCCTAAAATCTAATGATAGGTCGAGTCCTAACTGCATAAAAAATTTCATATCAATTCATCCATATGTATTGTCTATAGATATGCAGCTAAACCACGAACATCGTTACACACAAAGAACGATACAAACGATACCCAAAACATGACTTACTTGACAATTAACAGTATCTTTTACGATGAATTTTGACAACAGTGGGAACTTGCAATGGAAAGGAGAGTGAGAAAATGATCATAGCCACCCATCCTTAACTTTAAAATTTAAATAATCCAACGGTTTACATTATTCCTTTTTTTTTTCAAAGCATACTAATCAGTTGAAGGTGAAATGGAATTTGACAAGTGTAAACTTGTAAGACGACAAAATGTTCATAGCCACCCCTCCTTAACTTTTGCAAATGGACTTATCCAACGTACGGTTTATATTCCATATTTGTTTGTTTTTTTTCAAATCCTACTAATCAGCATGAAGATGGAATGGACTTTTGACAACAGTGGAAACTTAAAAATAAAATATTGTAATAAAATGAAAAATGAGAAAATGTTCATAGCCACCCCTCCTTAACTTATTTTTTTTCAAAATCACACTAATCAGCATGAAGGTGACACTGTGACGTCACGGTGACGTGTGTGCGACAGCACACCTGATTGGGCGTGTCGGACCGGACGAACCTGGGAACGACAGGCCATCAGATTGGCACGAGAATAATTTCCCTCCCTTTCAGGAGCTTTCCGAACGGATTGACCGGGAGGTCGGTCCCATCACGATAAGACGTTCCCGCAGCTGGCGTGGAGAACGAGACGATCAGGACGGATTTCTCACTCACGTGCCAAAAACTTGCTGACACTGACGTTTTTAAGAGCTGGCCTGTCTTTGGGACTTTTTTTTACAAAGTCTATATACTCTAGCTATAAAGGTGTTCAGTTGCTACAAATCGTAGTAGAATTCAGAATCATACATTCATATGCCAACAACGTGCTGAGACAGACGTTATAAGAGCCTTGTGACGCTTCAACCATTTTCTAACAATCACAGTAAAATTCATAAATTCACGTGCCAAAAACTTGCTGTCACAGACGTTTTTCAGAAAATGAAGACCTACTGGCATACGGAATTTTCCTTCCATAGCGTCCGGAGATACTCGTATGCAGCTAATCTAACGGTTTAGTTTTTTTTTCGTAGAGAACGAGACGATCAGGACGGATTTCTCACTCACGTGCCAAAAACTTGCTGACACAGACGTTTTTAAGACCCGACTTGTCTTTCTGATTTTCATGCAAAACTCGAGCAAATGTTTCTAAAGACAAATCGTAAAGGAAGCTTAATACCGAATTTAGGCAGTGTTCTAGCTAAAAATGTGTATTTCTCACGCAGGTGTCACTCACGTGCCGAAAACTTGCTGAGACAGACGTTTTTAAGAAATGTATTGTCTCTGTCACTCTCGAGCAAAACATGTTTTTAAAGAGAAATCTTTAACACCGAATTTAGGCAGTACCTAAACGTTTTTCTAGCGTATTTCTGGCCTGTCTTTGAGACTTTTAAACGTCTGTACACTTTATCTAAACTTCATTTATTAGAAGTCGCATTAGAATTCATAGACTCACGTGCTTGGAACTTGCTGGGGTAGTCACTACCTTGTCTTGTCCTGCACCGTCCTGTCTTTGTGACTTTGTAAAATGTCTTTAAATTTATTACTCTCATTTTCTCACCATACAAAAGTCGATTCATAAACAAACTCATGGGCCCCGAACTTGCTGTGATAGTCTTGTGCATGTCTTTGCCACTTTTTCCACACATACAATAATTTATGCGCTAGTTATCGCAGTAGAATTCATAAACATAGTCCCCTGTGCGACACTTGCTGAGTTGGTTATTTCATCTGTGTATTTGGCCAACTTCTATTACTTTTCCAGCGACATATGGAGCCTGGAAGCAGCTCCGAACCAAAGCCCTGCGTGCTAAACGGCAATATAGCCGTACAATCCTAAGATTCCAGCAGAAGTCAGCAAAGTAAACAGCCTTACACGTGAATCAAACAACAGACTGGACCTGAAAGGGTGTAACAAGCTTAAGTCGCGAAACAAAATAAGGGACAAATAAACTGAGACGGGGGAAACAAGGCGTGAAATAAACGCACGCAGCCGCATGGCTTCTCTAATGTTTGGCAGTCTTTACCAGGCTCCGACCTGGCTGAATAGGGGACTGGCCAAGTCAGGAATAAAAGCCTAGTAGCTAGGAGTTTAATCAGCCTAAGAGAGTGAACTGACCGGCCGGTGGATAGCTGGATAGACTGCAAAAGACTGACTGAGATCCCGTGACGACTTATTTGTCCCTATTTCGAATTCGCCAAATTCCTCTCTTTTGTCATCCAGCTGACGCGTCTGCTTGGAGACTACTGGCTTGGTGCACTCTGTCTACTGTGGGTACCTGTCCGGCTTTGGAAAAAGTGGTCTCATAGCCTTTTTGAGCCTGTATGGGTAGTAGGTTGTACAAAATTGTTATCTACCGTGTCTAGGGCACGGTAATCGGAGATGGAGCCATAAAAAGTAGCCATAATGTACAAATGATTCACACAATAAACGCCATGTATACATTTTTGTCCAGTTTTAACTTTCAGAATGTTTTCTCATCTA